>NC_048566.1:95515294-95537794 GCF_013265735.2 Oncorhynchus mykiss
TGTGTATGTGAGAGAGAGAGGGTGTGTGCGTGCCACTAGAAACGATTGTCGGAACTAGAAGCACAAGCATTTCACCACATTAACATCTGCTAACCATGTGTATGTGACAAATAACATTTGATTTGATTTGATTCACTACCAATCCATTTATTGAAATCAACGTTCAAGAGTCAACTGCACGACACATTGGAATCGTAAGAGAATGCTGCTGATTACTGCTACTCTTCATTCACCTATCCACCTTTAGGAGGGTCCATCTTGTTGACACTGCTGCTGATGCCATGCCCAGAGGTGTTATGTGATTGTTGTTATGTAGGCAGGGCAGCAGGGCAGCAATGATGTAACATCACTGAGCGTGTCAGCCAAGGGCTCTGATAAAGTCTGTTAACTCCTGCTCCAATTACACATGCACACACACGCACACACGCACACAAGCACGCACGCACACACGCACGCACGCACACACAGACACAGACACACACACATTTACATGCACACAAGATTGCACGCATGCACACACACACACACACACACAGGCATGCAGAAGGGCCTCATCTGGTCAAGGACTAAAGGCTTGGAGCCACATCAGTCTAGATGGCAGCTGTGTGTGTGTGTGTGTGTGTGTGTGTGTGTGTGTGTGTGTGTGTGTGTGTGTGTGTGTGTGTGTGTGTGTGTGTGTGTGTGTGTGTGTGTGTGTGTGTGTGTGTGTGTGTGTGTGTGTGTGTGTTGTACCACAGGTGATACACATGGCTGGATGATGATGGGAGAAGCTTAATGGAGGACGAACATTGATTAGAGCTACTGGATTTAATGAGGTGGAATTGATTGAGATCATGGAACTATCTAACTCTGATTATAAATGAAAATGGACTCAATTGAACTCCTGTAAATAGGTTAATTAAATCTAAGTTACTAATTAATTAACGTGTTATTACATGTTATTAATGCAGTAGTTATTGCTTAGTACCAAAGCATTACACAAGTAGTATCTGTAAAAAATTGCGTAAAACTCCTGCTGAAATGTTATTTTTGTCGGCTAAAGCTAAATAACAACAACAAGGGTCGTGACAAACAAAGTGAGAAGTTCTATGTTGAACCTCAATGCACTTAACCAACCTGAACCTCAATGCACTTAACTAACCTGAACCTCAATGCACTTAACTAACCTGAACCTCAATGCACTTAACTAACCTGAACCTCAATGCACTTAACTAACCTGAACCTCAATGCACTTAACTAACCTGAACCTCAATGCACTTAACTAACCTGAACCTCAATGCACTTAACTAACCTGAACCTCAATGCACTTAACTAACCTGAACCTCAATGCACTTAACTAACCTGAACCTCAATGCACTTAACTAACCTGAACCTCAATGCACTTAACTAACCTGAACCTCAATGCACTTAACCAACCTGAACCTCAATGCACTTAACTAACCTGAACCTCAATGCACTTAACTAACCTGAACCTCAATGCACTTAACTAACCTGAACCTCAATGCACTTAACTAACCTGAACCTCAGCTGAACCTACTATTTGTTTAGCAGACTGAGGTTAATCACTTCAGTGCTTGTCTATCCATCCTTGTATGTGTGTGTGCTGGTGTGTGTGTGTTGGTGTGTGTGTGTTGGTGTGTGTGTGCGACATTTTGTTTTGCGTGTGCCTGCCTACCCCGGGCGAGTTTGCCTGCATGTGTATAGTTAAAGCCTCTCTCTCTCTCTCTCTCTCTCTCCCTCTCTCCCTCTCTCCCTCTCTCTCCCTCTCTCCCTCTCTCTGACCCTAGCATGGGAGGCCCTGCTGAGATGAATGATGTGAGGCGGTCAGCTAGACTCATGGCAGCTGCTTCCTGTCCCCCCTCCCCTCCATCCCCAGACCCAGCCCCCCATGGTCCATGTCAAATATAACTATCCCAACACAGCAGCGCATGGGCACTACAGTCTACGGTTACTGCTGCTCTCTCTCTAACAACAAGCCTTATTCTTTACACTTGAATCCAATTCAGGTGTTCAATCAATTAGTCAACGAACCAATGATATGCTGGCTTGATTACAGGGTATTTAGTCCCACCTGTGACATATCTATATGGGTCAATTAGGGGTTCAGAAACTTCATATGGCACCACATATCCCCCCGTATAGTACTTTACTCTATTAGCAGAGTTAGAGTTTGTTACAAATCGCTAGGACTCATTTCTCAATACTTAGGTCACGTTTTCAAAACCCTTCACAAGTGAACGCAACAGCAGTCGGTGTGGTCTAAACTGTGGATAATTTTTCATTGCTTTTAACACAAAATGCGTTCAATGATTACATTTTTCAAATTTCATGAATTATTTTCTCACTTAGACACGACCATCACCAAAACTGTACCTACAAGCCAATTTTCGCAAGATTTACATACTCTTTTCAAAACTCTTAAACTTAAGTTCAAAACCTAACATAACACACAGTTGAATAAGACAGCAATTTGCTACATTTCTACAGTAATAGCGTATTGAAATATATTCCAAATCTAAAAAATGAAATACTATCAAAACAATTAGACCAACCACAGCTGATTCCCATTGTATCTGAACACCTACAATGTCATTACCATCTATACAAAAGGGGACATCATAGGAATAATGCTGTACTGTAATGTAAACATGGACCCAGTAGGAGATAGAGAAGTGGCTGACAGAGGAAGAAGAGTGGCTGGGAGAGGAAGAGGAGTACGTATGCGTGGTGGAAGAAGACCGAGAGGACGATCAAGAGCTGTAGTCTCAGATGAGATTAGGGCCACTATAATTGATCCTGTAATAGATCATGGTCTTTCAATGAGAGAGGCTGGTCTGAGAGTGCAGCCAAATCTGCAACGCTCAACAGTGGCATCTATTGTGAGACATTTCCGTCAAAACAACAGGTAAGATGTGCATTCTGCAAGGACATCTGAATTAACTGCACATTACAGAAGGAAATTGAGCAAAGCCTCCAAAACCCACTTGTGTGTAATTGTTTTTGTATTTCTGCTGAGGACCCAACGGTTACCTCCCACAGGCGGGAGAGGTAGGATTTGTACTGCTGTGCAGGAAACTGCAATCATTGATATGGTCATCAGAAACAATGGCGTAGAACTCCCAGATTTTTGGGACAGAGTGTTGGCAGACAACATTACATTTGGAAATATTCACAATGTAAGCATAACAACTAATTTCTAGACTTCTGAAACAACATTGAAACAACATCAAGTCAGGATGAAGCAGTTGTACACTGTCCCCTTTGAGAGGAACTCTGAACCAGTCAAGCAACTCAGGAACCAATATGTCCAGGAAAGATGACTATAAAATACAGAACTGGTTTTTAACAAAACCAAACAGGGCAGAGGCACACAATGGCATGTTTTTAGGTATAATGTGAACTACCGTAATAGCCTAACTCTTATGATGCCTTGTGGATTTATTTTAGAGAGTCATGAAGATTGAATCCAGGCAAACACCCCACATATTCCTCCTTGTGGATGAGGCTGGTTTCAACTTGGCCAAAACACGGCGGTGAGGAAGGAATGTGATTGGGAAAAGAGCCACAGTGGATGTCCCGGGCCAGAAGGGTGCCAACATCACACTGTGTGCTGCAATATCCTCTGTTGGATTGCTGTCACACAACCCGCTAATTGGGCCGTACAACACCGAGCGTCTCATTACATTCCTGGATGACATCTACGGAAGGGTTGGGTCAGGTGAGGAAAGAGTTGCAGTGAGGCGAAATCGGCCAACGTTTGTAATTGTATGGGACAATGTGTCATTTCACCACCCCCATACAGTCACAGAGTGGTTTACAGCCCATCCCAGAATGGTGTCACTTTTCCTCCTTCCTCACTCTCCATTCCTCAACCCCATAGAGGAATTATTTTCCTCCCACCTTACTCTCCATTCCTCAACCCCATAGAGGAATTATTTTCCTCCTTCCTTACTCTCCATTCCTCAACCCCATAGTGGAATTATTTTCCTCCCACCTTACTCTCCATTCCTCAACCCCATAGTGGAATTATTTTCCTCCTTCCTTACTCTCCATTCCTCAACCCCATAGTGGAATTATTTTCCTCCCACCTTACTCTCCATTCCTCAACCCCATAGTGGAATTATTTTCCTCCTTCCTTACTCTCCATTCCTCAACCCCATAGTGGAATTATTTTCCTCCCACCTCACCCTCCATTCCTCAACATCATACAGGAATTATGTTCCTCATGGAGGTGGAAGGTTTATGACCACCATCCACATGATCAAATGTCCCTCCTGGATGCAATGAATGCTGGATGCCTGGACATATCTGCAGAAGATTGCCAGGGGTGGACCAGGCCAATAGATTAGTTCCTAGGTGTATTCCCCAAGATGACATAAGATGTGATGTGGATGAGAACCTGTGGCCAAATACATACGACAGGGTTGACTAGTATTGCTACTGTATCTGTATCGGTATATGTTGTATATACAAATACTTGTATTTTGGAATCACTCAATGCCATAAAAGATATTGAAGCATATGTCTGATTCATTCCTGTAACATATACTGCAGTGAATTCTAAACAGTAGAGGTGTCATTATTGTTTTGCAAAGACATTTGACAAAAGAAAACATTGTGTAACGCTACCTGTTGTTAGTGTTGTTTAGGTGATTGTTTTATGAGTGACAAAGTGTGCTTGTTGGGTGACAACCTTTGTGTTATGGAAGAATGAGTTGATTTGAGACATGTATGAAGTGATTTGGTACTTTTAGTGCATTTTGGATGTGAAATGAACTGCTGTGCCCAAGCTGAAAGTTGGTTAGGAGAATTGTGTGAAGTGTTTTGAAAAAGTGACCTAAGTATTGAGAAATAGGCCCTAGCGATTGTAAAAAATAAACTGTAAATAAATTACTTCCATGAAGGAGGTGGATTCGTTCTTTACAATTGTTTCTGAGGTTAACAGCTTGTCTCCTTTTGAAGTCTAGTCGTTCCATTGTGAATCCTGATTGTGTGTGCGTGTGTGTGTCTGTGTGTGTGTGTGTGTGTGTGTGTGTGTGTGTGTGTGTGTGTTTGTGTGTCAGTGTCAGTGTCTGTGTCTGTGTCTGTGTGTCTGTGTGTCTGTGTGTCTGTGTGTGTGAGTGTGTGTGTGTGTGTGTGTGTGTGTGTGTGTGTGTGTGTGTGTGTCTGTGTCTGTGTCTGTGTCTGTGTCTGTGTCTGTGTGTTTGTGGCCATGTCCGAATACCCATACTTACGTTCAAAATAGTAGGCTTTTGGGGGGTGAAAATAGCTCAATAGCATGTCAAATGTAGAAAATTGAGTTTGCTTTTAAATGCCAGGATTTCGTACTTATTTTTGGCATTTTGTTATAGAGTTCGTTATTGAGGAAGAGAATCCTCTTTTCACACCCGTTGGTTCGGGAACAGCTGATAATCAGAATAGGGGACGCTCTCTACAAAAATGTACGAATGAGAACAAGCGAGATTGTGCATTAGACGATGCATTCTCAGTACGGATGAGTAGGATGTTGATATTAGTTACTGCATATATTTACTAAATAGTACTGTGTGTTCCAAATAGTTTGTAGTACACAGTATGCATGGTAGTTTTAGTAAGTAGTAGTTAAGACAGATTTCAGACACAGCCTATGTATCAGGTTTCAGGTAAGACCCAAGTGCAGACCGTGTTGAAGTAACATGTTTATTACAGCAACAACAAGGGCAGGCAAACGACAGGTCAAGACAGGCAAGGGTTGATAATCCAGAGTAGATGGGCAAAGGTACAGGATGGCAGGCAGGCCCAGGGTCAGGTCAGGCAGGACCTGGAAACAGGAGACAAAAAGGCTGAGAGACATGGGTTTAGCTCTAGACATGTGAAAAGTAGAAAGTATACGGAGGGTATGGGGCAAAAGAGAACGAACAGCAGAGGGGCTATTGATTTTGGTCCAGGGGGGGAAAGGTCTCGGCTTCCGGAGTGTGTAGCCACGGGGTTATAGCGGCGTGCCAGCGCATCTGGCTTTAGCTCCTTTGGTACTGGTCGGTGTTGTGGAAGCGAAGTGGCCCGGGCCTTCCTGAACCCCTCCCGGAGGTCTTGGTACTCCGCCGAATGGCAGAGAGGTTCGGGGCAATTTCCAAGCCCCCAGGAAGACGTCCCGGGGCAGGCAGAGCTGATTTCAGGCAATGAGCGTGGCAGAACAGGCTCAAGCCCACGATGGCACCAGTAGACCTGTCAATCGAGGGATTGTGTCGCTGGAACCAAGAGAATTCCAAAACCACAGGAACCTGCGGAGACTCAATTAGCAGGAATTGGATCGTCTATCTGTGGTTCCCCGACCCTCATAGGTTGATGGAGGTGATATGGTGGGTGAGCCGGCCTATAGAGCACCTGTCCAGCGCTCTAACATCCATGGGAATGGAGATGGGTTAAGTGGGGACGCCCAGCTCGGACGCCAGGGTAACGTCCATAAGTCTCATATCGGCCCCCGTCAATGAGTATCTGAAGAGACTTGGACTGGTCACCCCACAGCATGGTGGCATGGAGAGGGGAGGGGGGGGGGTGAGTAAGGTGAGAAGCAACATTATCCTTAAGACCCTCCAGAGTACTCAATCCTACCAATGAGCTAGGTCTCTTTAATAAGGGACAGGTAGACATAATGACCGGCAATACCGCAATACAGACAACTCTGGGTGTTAAGTCTGCGCACGCATTCGGCTGGAGACAGCCTAGCCCTGCCAAGCTGCATTGGCTCGGGAAGGGGCAAATCGGCAGTCTTCGAAGGCTCTATGAGTAACTCTGGTAAGCTCGTATCCTCTCGGGGACAAAGACGCCGGGGACTTCTGGAGTTCATCAGATGCAAGGTGGGATCCTTGAGTAAGCGATTGGGACCCCAATCAGACCTCTTCTCCCTCCTACGTTCCCGTAGCCGACCATCAATCCGGATGGTTAAAGTGATGAGTGAGTCGAGATCAGGCGACCGGACATCATAATACTGTACACTATCTTCGAGCGGCCCGAGGTGAACGAAGAAGGCTGCAGTTCGAAAACGAGGGAGCACTGGGAGAGAAAGGCCCAGCAGGTTCTGGAATCTGCATCTTAGCGCTCCGGGGGAGGTAAGCGGGGTTCCTGGTAACCACGGATTTTCTCCCGCAAAGCGTCCAATGCTAGGTGGTGACGTTCGGCCACGTCCTGGAACCTTTCCAACAGACCACGAAACAACTCCTTGTGTCTACCAATGAGGGCTCCTTGTGATGAGATGGCGTTGAGGAGCTGGTCCAAGTCTGCTGGGTGAGTCATGGCCCGTTCGTACTATCACGTTTCAGGTAAGACCCAAGTGCAGACTGTGTTGAAGTAACAATGTTTATTGTAACAGGGGCAGGCAAAAGACAGGTCAAGGCAGGCAGGGGTCGATAATCCAGAGTAGAGGCAAAGGTAGAGGACAGCAGGCAGGCCCAGGTCAGGCAGGCCCAGGTCAGGCAGGCCCAGGTCAGGCAGAGGTCTGTAAGGGGTAGGGGCCAAGGTAGAAGACGGCAGGCAGGCTCAGAGTCAGGACAGGCAAGAGTCAAAACCAGGAGGACTAGAAAAAGAGAGACTGAGAAAAAGCTGGTTGACTTGAACAAACAAGACAAATTGATACTTTCAAATATTGTCGCCCCAAATCAAGTACTTCTTTAGAAAGTATTTGAAAGCATTTTCAAATAATTTCCTATAAATAGCCTCCTATTTGAAAGTATTATCAAATACTTATTTAAAATGCTCAAATCAAATCCAATTTTATTGCCCACATACTGTAAGCAAATTGGAGTGGGTCTAGGGTGTCAGGTAGGGTGGAGGTGATATGATGCTTGGCTAGTCTCTCAAAGCACTTCACGATGACGGATGTGAATGCTACGAAGCAATAGTCGTTTAGCTCAGTTACCTTAGCTTCTTGGGAACAGGAACAAATGGTGGCCCTCTTGAAGCATGTGGGGATTGATTGAATATTTTGCTTATGTCGTGAAGGAGAGCACGCAGGTTTTGGTAGTCGGCTGTGTCAGTGGCACTGTATTGTCCTCAATTGTTTTATTTATTTGACCTTTATTTAACTAGGCAAGTCAGTTAAGAACAAATTCTTATTTTCAATGACTGCCTAGGATTACCTGCCTGTGAGTTACCTGCCTGTTCAGGGGCAGAACGACAGCTGCACCTTGTCAGCTCGGGGGTTTGAACTTGCAACCTTCCGGTTCGCTAGTCCAACGCTCTAACCACTAGGCTACCCTGCCGCCCCGGCAGAGCGAGCAAAGAAGTTGTTTAGTCTGTCTGGGAGCAAGACATCCTGGTCCGCGACGGGGCTGGTTTTCCTTTTATAGTCCGTGATTGACTGTAGACCCTGCCACATACCTCTTGTGTCTGAGCCGTTGAATTGCGACTCTACTTTGTCTCTTTACTGACGCTTAGCTTGTTTGATTGCTTTGCGGAGGGAATAGCTACACTGTTTGTATTCGGTCATGTTTCCGGTCACCTTGGCCTCATTAAAAGGATACAGCCCGACAGGAAGCTTTCAATTTTGCATCTGTAAAAGTTTGTCAGCATTTTGGGTGACAAGCCAAATTTCTTCAGCCTCCTGAGGTTCAAGAGGCGCTGTTGCGCCTTCTTCACAACACTGTCTGTGTAGACTATTTCAGTTTGTCTGTGATGTGTACACCGAGGAACTTAAAACTTTCCACCTTCTCCACTGCTGTCCCTTCGATGTGGATAGGAGGGTGCTCCCTCTTCTGTTTCCTGAAGTCCACGATCATCTCCTTTGTTTTGTTGATGTTGAGTGAGAGGTTGAGTGAGAGGTTGTTTTCCTGACACCACACTCCGAGTGCCTTTACCTCCTTCCTGTAGGCTGTCTCGTCATTGTTGGTAATCAAGTCCACTACTGTTGTGTTGTCTGCAAACTTAATGATTGAGTTGGAGGTGTGCATGGCCACGCAATTGTGGGTGAACAGGGAGTACAGGAGAGGGCTGAGCACGCACCCTTGTGGGGCCCCAGTGTTGAGGGTCAGCGAAGTGGAAGAAGTGCAAAAAGACCCAGGGCCTCCAGCTTGATGATGAGCTTGGGGGGCACTATGGTGTTAAATACTGAGCTGTAGTCAATGAACAGCATTCTTACATAGGTATTCCTCTTGTCCAGATGGGATAGGTCAGTGTGCAGTGTGATGGAGATTGCATCATCTGTTGGGGCAGTATGGAACTGAAGTTGGTCTAGGGTGGTCGGTAAGGAGGAGATATGATCCTTGACTAGTCTCTCAAAGCACTTCATGGGGTGGTAGTCATTTAGTTCAATTATCTTTGCCTTCTTGGGTACAGTAACAATGGTGGCCATCTTGAAGCTTGTGGGGACAGCAGACGGGGATAGGGAGTGATTGAATATGTCCGTAAACACACCAGCCAGCTGGTAAGCGCAAGCTCTGAGGACACGGCTAGGGATGCCGTCTGGGCCAGCAGCCTTGCGAGGGTTAACACGTTTAAATCAAATCAAATCAATCAAATCAAATCAAATTTTATTTGTCACATACACATGGTTAGCAGATGTTAATGCGAGTGTAGCGAAATGCTTGTGCTTCTAGTTCCGACAATGCAGTAATAACCAACAAGTAATCTAGCTAACAATTCCAAAACTACTACATTATAGACACAAGTGTAAAGGGATAAAGAATATGTACATAAAGATATATGAATGAGTGATGGTACAGAGCGGCATAGGCAAGATACAGTAGATGGTATTGAGTACAGTATATACATATGAGATGAGTATGTAAACAAAGTGGCATAGTTAAAGTGGCTAGTGATACATGTATTACATAAAGATGCAGTAGATGATATAGAGTACAGTATATACATATACTGTACATATGAGATTAATAATGTAGGCTATGTAAACATTATATTAGGTAGCATTGTTTAAAGTGGCTAGTGATATATTTTACATAATTTCCCATCAATTCCCATTATTAAAGTGGCTGGAGTTGAGTCAGTGTGTTGGCAGCAGCCACTCAAAGTTAGTGGTGGCTGTTTAACAGTCTGATGGCCTTGAGATAGAAGCTGTTTTTCAGTCTCTCTGTCCCAGCTTTGATGAACCTGTACTGACCTCACCTTCTGGATGATAGCGGGGTGAACAGGCAGTGGCTCGGGTGGTTGTTGTCCTTGATGATCTTTATGGCCTTCCTGTGATATCGGGTGGTGTAGGTGTCCTGGAGGGCAGGTAGTTTGCCCTCGGTGATGCGTTGTGCAGACCTCACTACCCTCTGGAGAGCCTTACGGTTGTGGGCGGAGCAGTTGCCGTACCAGGCGGTGATACAGCCCGACAGGATGCTCTCGATTGTGCATCTGTAGAAGTTTGTGAGTGCTTTTGGTGACAAGCCAAATTTCTTCAGCCTCCTGAGGTTGAAGAGGCGCTGCTGCGCCTTCTTCACGGTGCTGTCTGTGTGGGTGGACCAATTCAGTTTGTCTGTGATGTGTACGCCGAGGAACTTAAAACTTACTACCCTCTCCACTACTGTTCTATCAATGTGGATAGGGGGGTGTTCCCTCTGCTGTTTCCTGAAGTCCACAATCATCTCCTTAGTTTTGTTGATGTTGAGTGTGAGGTTATTTTCCTGACACCACACTCCGAGGGGCCTCACCTCCTCCCTGTAGGCCGTCTCGTCGTTGTTGGTAATCAAGCCTACCACTGTTGTGTCGTCCGCAAACTTGATGATTGAGTTGGAGGCGTGCGTGGCCACGCAGTCGTGGGTGAACAGGTAGTACAGGAGAGGGCTCAGAACGCACCCTTGTGGGGCCCCAGTGTTGAGGATCAGCGGGGTGGAAATGTTGTTGCCTACCCTCACCACCTGGGGGCGGCCCGTCAGGAAGTCCAGTACCCAGTTGCACAGGGCGGGGTCGAGACCCAGGGTCTCGAGCTTGATGACGAGCTTGGAGGGCACTATGGTGTTAAATGCCGAGCTGTAGTCGATGAACAGCATTCTCACATAGGTATTCCTCTTGTCCAGATGAGTTAGGGCAGTGTGCAGTGTGGTTGTGATTGCATCGTCTGTGGACCTATTTGGGCGGTAAGCAAATTGGAGTGGGTCTAGGGTGTCAGGTAGGGTGGAGGTGATATGGTCCTTGACTAGTCTCTCAAAGCACTTCATGATGACGGAAGTGAGTGCTACGGGGCGGTAGTCGTTTAGCTCAGTTACCTTAGCTTTCTTGGTAACAGGAACAATGGTGGCCCTCTTGAAGCATGTGGGAACAATAGACTGGGATAGGGATTGATTGAATATGTCCGTAAACACACCAGCCAGCTGGTCTGCGCATGCTCTGAGGGCGCTGCTGGGGATGCCGTCTGGGCCTGCAGCCTTGCGAGGGTTGACACGTTTAAATGTTTTACTCACGTCGGCAACGGAGAAGGAGAGGGGGGTCCTTGTTAGTGGGCCGCGACGTTGGCACTGTATTATCCTCAAAGCAAAGAAGGTGTTTAGTTTGTCTGAAAGCGCGACATCATTGTCCGTGACGTGGCTGATTTTCTTTTTGTAGTCTGTGATTTCCTGTAGACCCTGCCACATATGTCTCGTGTCTGAGCCGTTGAATTGCGACTCCACTTTGTCCCTGTACCGACATTTCGCTTGTTTGATTGCCTAGCGGAGGGAATTTCTACACTGTTTATATTCAGCAATATTCCCAGACCTCTTTCCATGGTTAAATGCGGTGGTTTGCGCTTTCAGTTTTGTGCGAATGCCGCCATCCATCCACGGTTTCTGGTTAGGGTAGGTTTTAATAGTCACAGAGGGTACAACATCTCCAATGCACTTCTTTATAAACTCACTCACCGAGTCAGTGTATAGATTGATGTTGTTATCTGAGGCTGACTGCAACATACCTCAGTCCGCGTGATCAAAACAATCTTGAAGCGTGGATTCCGATTGGTCAGACCAGCATTGAATGGTTCTAGTCACTGTTACATCCTGTTTGAGTTTCTGCCTATAAGACAGTAGGCGCAAGATGGCGTCGTGGTCGGATTTTTCCCGAAGGGAGGGCGGGGAAGGGCTTTGCATGTATCGCGGAAGTTAGATTAGCAGTGATCGAGTGTATTACACCCGCGCGTAGTGCAATCAATATGCTGATAGGAGTGTATTTGTAATGCATGGGAGTGTATTTGAGTCAGTGTATTTGAGTATTTTCAAATATATGCCAATACATTCCACACTTGTAACAAACAAAACAGAAAAAACTTCCAAATATCTTTGAAAATGATTGAAATACCCCAAAAATAGGCTAGTATTTGTACCCAAGTCTGCAGTACAGTGGTGGTCTGGGGCTGAGCTTCAATCCATAAATTCAGCACTATGGCCCAATTGAAATTGAAAGGAAATTTCCCATTGAGCCGATACATGACCTTTACATTTCAATCCCGCAATAGCGCTGAACTTCCACGAGACGGATTGAGGGGTGGCAGACTGCGATGGCAGGTAGCCTAGCCGTTAAGAGAGTTGGACCAGTAACCAAAAAAAAAAGAGCGCTGGTTTGAGTCCCTGAGCTGACTAGGGGAAAGAAATCTGTCAATGTGTCCTTGAGCAAGGCACTTAGCTCTAATTGCTCTGGAAGAGGGCTAAAATGAATGTCAGTGCAACCCTATTTTATTACTGGATTATAGACACCAGTTTAACAGAATATGTGATCTGTTTAATTATTAAACATGTATGAAGTAGACATTCAAGGACAAATATCTCTGTCGCCTACACAATATGCTGTGTTTTGAAATGGAATTCGCCACTACGGATAGTCTGCGGGCTCAAAATATGCAGTGTGGTATAAACAATGTAGCTCTTTTTTTCGATTGTCAAATAGATTCACAGACTGGCATGAAGACACTGTAAACATTGCTGTGGATGGCGTGATTGCTGCTTTTCGACTGTAACACCAGTTACACGAGTGTATACAGCCTTATGTTAAACTAGTCTCTCGAAACACCATGTCCCTAGTTTGACATCAGATATGGAAACACCATGTCCCTAGTTTAACATCAGATATGGAAACACTATGTCCCTAGTTTAACATCAGCTATAGAAACACCATGTCCCTAGTTTGACATCAGATATGGAAACAACATGTCCCTAGTTTAACATCAGCCCTAACTATAGAAACACCATGTCCCTAGTTTAACATCAGCCCTAGCTATATAAACACCATGTCCCTAGTTTAACATCAGCTATAGAAACACCATGTCCCTAGTTTAACATCAGCTATAGAAACACCATGTCCCTAGTATAACATCAGCTATAGAAACACCATGTCCCTAGTTTAACATCAGCTATAGAAACACCATGTCCCTAGTATAACATCAGATATAGAAACACCATGTGCCTAGTTTGACATCAGATATGGAAACACCATGTCCCTAGTTTAACATCAGATATGGAAACACCATGTCCCTAGTTTAACATCAGCCCTAACTATAGAAACACCATGTCCCTAGTTTAACATCAGCCCTAGCTATAGAAACACCATGTCCCTAGTATAACATCAGATATGGAAACACCATGTCCCTAGTTTAACATCAGCCCTAACTATAGAAACACCATGTCCCTAGTTTAACATCAGCCCTAGCTATAGAAACACCATGTCCCTAGTATAACATCAGATATGGAAACACCATGTCCCTAGTTTAACATCAGCCCTAGCTATATAAACACCATGTCCCTAGTTTAACATCAGCTATATAAACACCATGTCCCTAGTTTAACATCAGCTATATAAACACCATGTCCCTAGTTTAACATCAGCTATAGAAACACCATGTCCCTAGTTTAACATCAGCTATAGAAACACCATGTCCCTAGTTTAACATCAGCTATAGAAACACCATGTCCCTAGTTTGACATCAGATATGGAAACACCATGTCCCTAGTTTAAAATCAGCCCTAGCTATAGAAACACCATGTCCCTAGTTAAACATCAGATATAGAAACACCATGTCCCTAGTTTGACATCAGATATGGAAACACCATGTCCCTAGTTTAACATCAGATATGGAAACACCATGTCCCTAGTTTAACATCAGCCCTAACTATAGAAACACCATGTCCCTAGTTTAACATCAGCTATAGAAACAACATGTCCCTAGTTTAACATCAGCTATAGAAACACCATGTCCCTAGTTTAACATCAGCTATAGAAACACCATGTCCCTAGTTTAACATCAGCCCTAGCTATAGAAACACCATGTCCCTAGTATAACATCAGATATGGAAACACCATGTCCCTAGTTTAACATCAGCCCTAACTATAGAAACACCATGTCCCTAGTTTAACATCAGCTATAGAAACACCATGTCCCTAGTTTAACATCAGATATAGAAACACCATGTCCCTAGTTTAACATCAGCTATAGAAACACCATGTCCCTAGTTTAACATCAGCCCTAGCTATAGAAACACCATGTCCCTAGTATAACATCAGATATGGAAACACCATGTCCCTAGTTTAACATCAGCCCTAGCTATATAAACACCATGTCCCTAGTTTAACATCAGCTATAGAAACACCATGTCCCTAGTTTAACATCAGCTATAGAAACACCATGTCCCTAGTTTAACATCAGCCCTAGCTATAGAAACACCATGTCCCTAGTATAACATCAGATATGGAAACACCATGTCCCTAGTTTAACATCAGCCCTAGCTATAGAAACACCATGTCCCTAGTTTAACATCAGCTATAGAAACACCATGTCCCTAGTTTAACATCAGCTATAGAAACACCATGTCCCTAGTTTGACATCAGATATGGAAACACCATGTCCCTAGTTTAACATCAGCCCTAGATATAGAAACACCATGTCCCTAGTTTAACATCAGATATAGAAACACCATGTCCCTAGTTTAACATCAGCCCTAACTATAGAAACACCATGTCCCTAGTTTAACATCAGATATAGAAACACCATGTCCCTAGTATAACATCAGATATAGAAACACCATGTCCCTAGTATAACATCAGATATAGAAACACCATGTCCCTAGTTTAACATCAGCTATAGAAACACCATGTCCCTAGTTTAACATCAGATATAGAAACACCATGTCCCTAGTATAACATCAGATATAGAAACACCATGTCCCTAGTATAACATCAGATATAGAAACGCCATGTCCCTAGTTTAACATCAGCTATAGAAACACAATGTCCCTAGTTTAACATCAGCCCTAACTATGGAAACACCATGTCCCTAGTTTAACATCAGCCCTTGCTATGGAAGCATAATGTCCCTAGTTTAACATCAGCCCTAACTATGGAAACACCATGTCCCTAGTTTAACATCAGCCCTAGCTATGGAAACACCATGTCCCTAGTTTAACATCAGCCCTAACTATAGAAACACCATGTCCCTAGTTTAACATCCGCTATAGAAACACCATGTCCCTAGTTTAACATCAGATATAGAAACACCATGTCCCTAGTTTAATATCAGCTATAGAAACACCATGTCCCTAGTTTAATATCAGATATAGAAACACCATATCCCTAGTTTAACATCAGCTATGGAAACACCATGTCCCTAGTTTAACATCAGCCCTAACTATAGAAACACCATGTCCCTAGTTTAACATCAGCTATAGAAACACCATGTCCCTAGTTTAACATCAGCTATAGAAACACCATGTCCCTAGTTTAAAGATCAGCCCTAACTATGGAAACACCATGTCCCTAGTTTAACATCAGCTATAGAAACACCATGTCCCTAGTATAACATCAGATATAGAAACACCATGTCCCTAGTTTAACATCAGCCCTAGCTATATAAACACCATGTCCCTAGTTTAACATCAGCTATAGAAACACCATGTCCCTAGTTTAACATCAGCTATAGAAACACCATGTCCCTAGTTTAACATCAGCTATAGAAACACCATGTCCCTAGTTTGACATCAGATATGGAAACACCATGTCCCTAGTTTAACATCAGCCCTAGATATAGAAACACCATGTCCCTAGTTTAAAATCAGATATAGAAACACCATGTCCCTAGTTTAACATCAGCCCTAGATATGGAAACACCATGTCCCTAGTTTAACATCAGATATAGAAACACCATGTCCCTAGTATAACATCAGATATAGAAACAGCATGTCCCTAGTTTAACATCAGCTATAGAAACACAATGTCCCTAGTTTAACATCAGCCCTAACTATGGAAACACCATGTCCCTAGTTTAACATCAGCCCTTGCTATGGAAGCATAATGTCCCAAGTTTAACATCAGCCCTAACTATGGAAACACCATGTCCCTAGTTTAACATCAGCCCTAGCTATGGAAACACCATGTCCCTAGTTTAACATCAGCCCTAACTATAGAAACACCATGTCCCTAGTTTAACATCCGCTATAGAAACACCATGTCCCTAGTTTAACATCAGATATAGAAACACCATGTCCCTAGTTTAATATCAGATATAGAAACACCATGTCCCTAGTTTAACATCAGCTATGGAAACACCATGTCCCTAGTTTAACATCAGATATAGAAACACCATGTCCCAAGTTTAACATCAGCTATGGAAACATCATGTCCCTAGTTTAACATAAGGCTGTATACACTAGTGTAACTGGTTTTACAGTCGAAAAGCAGCAATCACGCCATCCACAGCAATGTTTACAGTGTCTTCATGCCAGTCTGTGAATCTATTTGACAATCGAAAAAAAGAGCTACATTGTTTATACCACACTGCATATGTTGAGCCCGCAGACTATCCGTAGTGGCGAATTCCATTTCAAAACACAGCATATTGTGTAGGCGACAGAGATATTTGTCCTTGAATGTCTACTTCATACATGTTTAATAATTAAACAGATCACATATTCTGTTAAACTGGTGTCTATAATCCAGTAATAAAATAGGGTTGCACTGACATTCATTTTAGCCCTGACTCTGGCCTAGCTCGGCCAACTGAAAGTACCAGTTGCCAGGGCATTTGCTTCAAGTTACAGCAGGTCTGCCGGAGCCATGGCCCAGAGAGACACGTGTGCTGGCCCTCGTAGATGCAATCAGATAAGTCTGAGCCTTCTGAGTAAAACACGAGTAAACCCTGTATGGAAATGGGCCATCTATGTACAAAGCAAGAAGCTGCTTGACAAGCTAATGCAAACACACTGTCCCCATGCAAACAGCAGACAGACATTCCACAGTTCCACAGAGCTTTCTGTCTGCCTCCATTTGTTTGGTTGGCTGCTCGGCTATAGTCCCTTTCCATAGCCACACGCACGCACTCACACACACAGAGAATAAAAAGGACCCCCATGACCTTTGAATAGTTCATGTCTCTGTTTGATCATCATGATCCTAATGACGGGCTGAAATTAGATCACATTAAGATTTCTCTCTCTCTCTCTGTGTGTGTGTTATATCCATCCAGAATATCTCTGAGATATCTCTTTATCTCTAAGATCTCCGTCCACTTATGTCCCTATTTGTCCTGTTAGTCTCGTCTGTTTAATGAAGACGAGGCTTCGCTGAGTCAGGCTTGCCTTAGTGACTGCTGGTCTTCCTAGTCCACATGTTAACATGCTTCATTTGTCTGCAGGACGTACATGATGATGGTAGTAATAACAATGTAAATGCAAACTGGCTGGTTTAGACGTCATTGGGTTTTAAGCTAAATGCAGAATTTAGACGTCATAGAATTTAAAATGTGGAGACTACAATATGGATTGATGATGTATTTCCTGAGGTATTTATATCCTACACAGACAGAGGATTTTCCCCTGCTGAGCTTCCCTCTATTTGTCCTACACAGACAGAGGATTTTCCCCTGCTGAGCTTCCCTCTAGTTGTCCTACACAGACAGAGAATTTTCCCCTGCCGAGCTTCCCTCTAGTTGTCCTACACAGACAGAGAATTTTCCCCTGCTGAGCTTCCCTCTAGTTGTCCTACACAGACAGAGGATGTTTCCCTGCTGAGCTTCCCTCTAGTTGTCCTACACAGGCAGAGGATTTTCCCCTGCTGAGCTTCCCTCTAGTTATCCTACACAGACAGAGGATTTTCCCCTGCTGAGCTTTCCTCTAGTTGTCCTACACAGACAGAGGATTTTTCCCTGCTGAGCTTCCCTCTAGCTATCCTACACAGACGTTGAATCACTAATATCACTCTATTCCCTATGTCAGGGTTCCCCAACTGATTTTATTTGGCCCCCAAATTTTCTGAGCAAAACAAATTAAAATGTTTTATTTATTTATTGTTGGACATAGTAATATTTGTTGGACAGCTCCAAGTAATTTTAATTTTGGAAATCTTTTACAAAGGATTAGAGAGATAACATAATAGAGATAGCATAATAGAGAGATCTGCCCAGACGGCATCCCTACCAGCGTCCTCAGAGCATGTGCAGACCAGCTGGCTGGAGTGTTTATGGACATATTCAATCTCTCCCTAACCCAGTCTAAGGCCCCACTTGCTTCAAGATGTCCACCGTTGTTCCTGTAACTGAACTAAATTACCATCTACCCGTAGCACTCACTTCTGTCATCATGAAGTGCTTTGAGAGGCTAGTTAAGGATCATTCCACCTCTACCTTGCCTGATACCCTAGACCCTCTTCAATTTGCTTCCTGCCGCAATAGATCCATAGACGATGCAATCGTCATCGCCCTGCACACTGCCATATCCCATCTGGACAAGAGGAATACCTACGTAAGAATGTTATTCATTGACTATAGCTCAGTCTTCAACACCATAGTATCCTCCAAGCTCATCATTAAGCTCGGGGCCCTGGGTCTGAACCCCACCCTGGGTCCTGGACTTCCTGGCAGGCCGCCCCCGGGGGGTGGGGTAGGAAACAACACCTCCACTTCTCTGATCCTCAACACAGGGGCCCCACAAGGGTGCGTACTCAGCCAGGAAAATAGCTTCTCCCTCAACGTCAACAATACGAAGGAGCTGATGCTGGACTTCAGGAAACAGAAGAGGGTGCACCCCCCCTATCCACATCGACGGGACCGCAGCGGAGAAGGCGGAAAGCGTCAAGTTCCTCGGCGTACACATCACTGACAATCTGAAATGATCCACCCACACAGACAGTGTGGTGAAGAAGGCTCAACAGTGCCTCTTCAACCTCAGTAGGCTGAATAAATTTGTCTAGGCACCTAAAACCCTGACAAACTTTTACAGATGCACAATTGAGAGTATCCTGTCGGGCTGTATCACAGCCTGGTATTGGGACTGCACCGCTCGAAACCGCAGGGCTCTCCAGAGGGTGGTGCGGTCTGCCCAACGCATCACCGGGGGCACACTGCCTGCCCTCCAGGACATCCATAGGACCCGATGTCATAGGAAGGCCAAAAAGATCATCAGGGACATCATCCACCTGAGCCACGGAATGTTCACCCTGCTATCATCCAGAAGGCAAGATCAGTACAGGTGCATCAAAGCTGGGACTGAGAGACTGAAAAACAGCTTTCATCTCATGGCCATCAGACTATGAAATAGCCATCACTAGGCGGCTTCTACCCGGTTTCTCAAACCTGCACCTTAGAGGCTGCTGCCCTATATACATAGACGGAATCACTGGTCACTTTAATAATTTAACACTAGTCACTTTAATAATGTTTACATACTGCTTTACTCATCTCATATGTATTTACTGTATTCTACTCTAGTGTATTTTAGTCAATGCCACTCCAACATTGCTCATCCTAATATTTATATATTTCTTAATTCCATTCATTTACTTTTAAATTAGTGTGTATTATTGTGTATTGTTAGATTCTACTGCACTGTTGGAGCTAGGAACACAGGCATTCCACTACACCTGCAATAACATCTGAGAGCCCTGTGTAGTACAGTAGTGTTGAACAGAGCCCGGTGTAGTACAGTAGTGTTGACCAGAGCCCTGTGTAGTACAGTAGTGTTGACCAGAGCCCTGTGTAGTACAGTAGTGTTGACCAGAGCCCTGTGTAGTACAGTAGTGTTGACCAGAGCCCTGTGTAGTACAGTAGTGTTGACCAGAGCCCTGTGTAGTACAGTAGTGTTGACCAGAGCCCTGTGTAGTACACCAAATGGGGAATAAATTGCCATTTGGGGTACAACAAGGGAGTGTTTTGATTTTCATTTCATTTAATTTCATTTGTGTGTGTGCGTGTGCGTGCGCGCGTGTGTCTGTGTGTGCGCGTGTGCGTGTGTGCTTGTGTGCGTGTGTGTGTGCGTGCGTGCGTGTGTCTGTGTGTGCGTGTGTGTGCGTGTGTCTGTGTGTGCGTGCGTGTGTCTGTGTGTGCGTGTGTGTGCGTGTGTCTGTGTGTGTGTGTGTGCGTGCGTGCGTGTGTGTGTGTCTTTAAGCACGTGGAGTAGGAGCGGTGCGATAGAGTTGAGCAGAGTGCGTCTCGTTTAGGGCTAAGCCAGGCACTAAGGCAGCCGGTAAAGATGAACAGATGAAGAGCTGCACAGAGCAGACAGACGACCAGACAGACGAGTGGCAGCCTGCAAGGGATGAGAGAGCCAAGCCTATAGAGTTCGAAGATTCAACGCCACAGCACACACACACACACACACACACACACACTTACACACATCAACTGATTAATGGACTGCTGAATGTATATTTTTTGTATCTTGCTTTGTTTGCTCTTTTCCATAACCTACCCAGGAAAAGGCTGAAAATAGCCCATAATAATGTATGTAGCCTTGGAAATAAGGTTCATGAAATCAATAACTTGCTAACATCAAATAACATTCATATATTAGCCATTTCTGAGAGTCACTTAGATAATTCATTTGATGATACAGCAGTAGCAATACAAGGATATAACGTCTATCGAAGAGACAGAAATGCTTACGGGGGCAGTTTTGCTGTATACATTCAGAGCCACATCCTGGGAATGCTTAGAGAAAATCTTATGTCAAGTGTTACTGAAGTGTTGTGGTTGCAGGTTCACCTGGCACATCTAAAACATTTTATTTTGGGGTGTTGCTATAGGCCACCAAGTGCTAACAGTCTGTATCTAAATAATATGTGTGAAATGCTTAATAGTGTATGTGATGTAAACAGAGAGGTCTACTTTCTTGGGGACCTGAATATTGACTGGTTTTCATAAAGCTGTCTGCTCAAGAGGAAGCTTCTTACTGTAACCAGTGCCTGTAATCTGGTTCAGGTTATTAATCAACCTACCATGGTGCTTACAAACACTACAGGAACAAGATCATCCACATGTATTGATCACATTTTTACTAATACTGTAGAACTTTTTTCTAAAGCTCCACCTATTAGATGCAGTTATCACAATATAGCGGTTATATACAGGAAAACCAAAGTTCCAAAAGATGGGCCTAAAATTGTGTATAAAAGATTTTGCTGTGACTTATGTGGATGATTTGTATATTTGTTGGTATGACTTGATTAATAAGGAGCATCCAGACACTTCACTTCATGAATTTCTGAAATGGATTCTTCCAATTATTGATGAGGAATTGAACAACTGTATGGTTGAAAGAGATGGGGCAAAAGGAGTGACTAATAAGTCTGGCTGGACATCTGACTGGCTGACTTACTGCACATCTGACTGGCTGACTTACTGCAAATGTAGAAATGATGTGACTAAACTCAACAAAAAGAAGAAGAAACTGTACTATGAAGCCAAGATCAATGATATAAAGAATGATGGAAAAGAACTTTGGAGTACTTGAAATGTTATGGGCAGAAAGACAAATTCAACTCCATCTGTCATCGAATCAGATGAATTATTCATCACAAAATCATTTGATGTTGCCAATTATTTAAATAATTACTTCCTTGGCAAAGTGAGCAAATTTAAACAAGAACATGCCAACAAAGAACAGTGAGCCATCGTACTCATGCATAAAAAAACCTAATAATGAAAGAAAATCACTGTAAGTTAGAATTTTGTAAAGTTAGTGTGGGTGTCAGTTAGTGTGTCAACAATGACAAACTTCCTGGCATTGATAACTTAGATGGAAAGCTACTGAGGATGGTAGCTGACTCTATAGCCCCTCCTATCTTGTCATATCTTTAATCTGAGTCTAGAGGAAAGTCTTTGTCCTCAGGCCTGGAGGAAAGCCCAAATCATTCCACTATACAAGAGTGGTGAAGCGGCCTTTACTGGTTCTAACAGCAGACTTATCAGCTCCCTGCCAGCTCTTAGCAAACTGTTGGAAAAAATGTTTTACCAAATACAATGCTATTTCTCTGTAAGCAAATGAACAACAGACATTCAGCATGCTTATAGAGGAGGGCACTCAACATGCACTGCATGACTGATGATTGGCTTATGACTGATGATTGGTTGAAATAAATTGACAATAAGAAGATTGTGGGAGCTGTACTGTTAGATTTCAGTTCCGCCTTTGATATTATTGACAATAACCTGTTGTTGAGAAAATATTTTTGTTATGCCTTTCAACCTCTGCCGTATCGTGGATTCAGAGCTATCTATCTAAGAGAGTGTTCTTTAATGGAAGATTCTCTATTGTCAAACATGTAAAGTGTGGTGTACCGCAGGGCAGCTCTCAAGGCCCT
>NC_048566.1:95542794-95547794 GCF_013265735.2 Oncorhynchus mykiss
AAGAGAGAACGAGAGGAAGAGAGGAAGAGAGAATGAGAGGAACAGAGGAAGAGAGAATGAGAGGAAGAGAGAACGAGAGGAAGAGAGAATGAGAGGAATAGAGGAAGAGAGAACGAGAGGAACAGAGAACGAGAGGAACAGAGGAAGAGAGAACAAGAGGAAGGGAGAACGAGAGGAACAGAGGAAGAGAGAACGAGAGGAACAGAGGAAGAGAGAACGAGAGGAACAGAGGAAGAGAGAACGAGAGGAAGAGAGAACAAGAGGAATAGAGGAAGAGAGAACGAGAGGAATAGAGGAAGAGAGAACGAGAGGAACAGAGGAAGAGAGAACGAGAGGAATAGAGGAAGAGAGAACGAGAGGAACAGAGGAAGAGAGAACGAGAGGAACAGAGGAAGAGAGAACGAGAGGAAGGGAGGAAGAGAGAACGAGAGGAACAGAGAACGAGAGGAACAGAGGAAGAGAGAACGAGAGGAACAGAGGAAGAGAGAACGAGAGGAACAGAGGAAGAGAGAACGAGAGGAAGAGAGAACGAGAGGAAGAGAGAACGAGAGGAACAGAGGAAGAGAGAACGAGAGGAACAGAGGAAGAGAGAACGAGAGGAACAGAGGAAGAGAGAACGAGAGGAATAGAGGAAGAGAGAACGAGAGGAAAAGGGGACGAGAGGAACAGAGGAAGAGAGAACGAGAGGAACAGAGGAAGAGAGAACGAGAGGAACAGAGGAAGAGAGAACGAGAGGAACAGAGGAAGAGAGAACGAGAGGAAGAGAGAACGAGAGGAAGAGAGAACGAGAGGAACAGAGGAAGAGAGAACGAGAGGAAGAGAGAACGAGAGGAACAGAGGAAGAGAGAACGAGAGAACGAGAGGAAGAGAAAAAGAGAGGGGAAAAAAGGGGGGGAAAGGAATGAGAAAGTATTTAAATATAGCAACCCCATGGGGTAGTAGTGGGAGGGAGGGAGGGTGCTGTAGTGTGATTTTAAAAAATAACCTTCACTCAGTCATTACTGTGTTAACATCAGAGTACAACCTGGGTTGTGTTCATTAGGGCATAACGTAGCAAAACATTTTGCTACAGAAGATGTCGATTTTTCTAGTGTGATTAAAACTAATCATCTTCACTCAGTCATTACTGTGTTAAAATGATATCAGGAGTTAGTCTTCCCAGTTCAGTACATCAGACTGTAACTACGCACAACCTCAACCGTGTTCTTAGTGATGTAGTGAAGGGTCATTTCAGTCATTACTGGTATCACTGTGTTAACATTACAGTACTGTAGCTACCCAGATAGAGAACAAGATGTTATCACTCTGTTTTAACATTACAGTACTGTAGCTACCCAGATAGAGAACAAGATGTTATCACTGTGTTAACATTACAGTACTGTAGCTACCCAGATACAGAACAAGATGTTATCACTGTGTTAACATTACAGTACTGTAGCTACCCAGATACAGAACAAGATGTTATCACTGTGTTAACATTAGGGTACTGTAGCTACCCAGATAGAGAACAAGATGTTATCACTGTGTTAACATTACAGTACTGTATCTACCCAGATAGAGAACAAGATGTTATCACTGTGTTAACATTACAGTACTGTAGCTACCCAGATAGAGAACAAGATGTTTTCACTGTGTTAACATTACAGTACTGTATCTACCCAGATAGAGAACAAGATGTTATCACTGTGTTAACATTACAGTACTGTAGCTACCCAGATAGAGAACAAGATGTTTTCACTGTGTTAACATTACAGTACTGTATCTACCCAGATAGAGAACAAGATGTTATCACTGTGTTAACATTACAGTACTGTATCTACCCAGATACATAACAAGATGTTATCACTGTGTTAACATTACAGTACTGTAGCTACCCAGAGAGAGAACAAGATGTTATCACTGTGTTAACATTACAGTACTGTAGCTACCCAGATACAGAACACGATGTTATCACTGTGTTAACATTACAGTACTGTAGCTACCCAGATAGAGAACAAGATGTTATCACTGTGTTAACATTACAGTACTGTATCTACCCAGATAGAGAACAATATGTTATCACTGTGTTAACATTACAGTACTGTAGCTACCCAGATACAGAACACGATGTTATCACTGTGTTAACATTACAGTACTGTAGCTACCCAGATAGAGAACAATATGTTATCACTGTGTTAACATTACAGTACTGTAGCTACCCAGATAGAGAACAAGATGTTATCACTGTGTTAACATTACAGTACTGTAGCTACCCAGATAGAGAACAAGATGTTATCACTGTGTTAACATTACAGTACTGTAGCTACCCAGATAGAGAACAAGATGTTATCACTGTGTTAACATTACAGTACTGTATCTACCCAGATAGAGAACAAGATGTTATCACTGTGTTAACATTACAGTACTGTAGCTACCCAGATAGAGAACAAGATGTTATCACTGTGTTAACATTACAGTACTGTAGCTACCCAGATAGAGAACAAGATGTTATCACTGTGTTAACATTACAGTACTGTAGCTACCCAGATAGAGAACAAGATGTTATCACTGTGTTAACATTACAGTACTGTAGCTACCCAGATACAGAACAAGATGTTATCACTGTGTTAACATTACAGTACTGTAGCTACCCAGATAGAGAACAAGATGTTATCACTGTGTTAACATTACAGTACTGTAGCTACCCAGATAGAGAACAAGATGTTATCACTGTGTTAACATTACAGTACTGTAGCTACCCAGAGAGAACAAGATGATATCACTGTGTTAACATTACAGTACTGTAGCTACCCAGATAGAGAACAAGTTGAGCTGTGATCTTGTTTCATTAGGTTATGAGTGGTGAGGTAGTGGAGGTTAGAGCAAAGAATAAATACGATGGCTTTTCACACTATTACCAACCTGCTAGATAAATGATTTTTGGGGGGGTAAGGTGGATTAAGCATTAGCAGCATTATAAGCATTTATCATCGTTACCTGCATTACCAGCATTACCAGCATTATCAGCATTATCAGCATTTGTCTGCATTGTCTGCATTGTCTGCATTAGCAGCATTAACTGCATTATCAGCATCACCAGCATTATCAGTCATCAGACAGTCTGTCCTTGCCAATGACATAGATGCTTTGGTAATAGACAAGACTGAATTGAGGTGTGTTATCAGGCGTATTTGTGTGTCTGTGTGTGTGTGTTTCTCTCTCTCTCTCTGTGTGTGTGTGTGTGTGTGTGTGTGTGTGTGTGTGTGTGTGTGTGTGTGTGTGTGTGTGTGTGTGTGTATGTGTGTGTGTGTCAAATCAAATCAAAATCAAATCAAATTTTATTTGTCACATACACATGGTTAGCAGATGTTAATGCGAGTGTAGCGAAATGCTTGTGCTTCTAGTTCCGACAATGCAGTAATAACCAACAAGTAATCTAACTAACAATTCCAAAACTACTGTCTTGTACACAGTGTAAGGGGATAAAGAATATGTACATAAGGATATATGAATGAGTGATGGTACAGAGCAGCATAGGCAAGATACAGTAGATGGTATCGAGTACAGTATGTACAAATGAGATGAGTATGTAAACAAAGTGGCATAGTTTAAAGTGGCTAGTGATACATGTATTACATAAGGATACAGTCGATGATATAGAGTACAGTATATACGTATGCATATGAGATGAATAATGTAGGGTAAGTAACATTATATAAGGTAGCATTGTTTAAAGTGGCTAGTGATATATTTACATCATTTCCCATCAATTCCCATTATTAAAGTGGCTGGAGTTGAGTCAGTGTCAGTGTGTTGGCAGCAGCCACTCAATGTTAGTGGTGGCTGTTTAACAGTCTGATGGCCTTGAGATAGAAGCTGTTTTTCAGTCTCTCGGTCCCAGCTTTGATGCACCTGTACTGACCTCGCCTTCTGGATGATAGCGGGGTGAACAGGCAGTGGCTCGGGTGGTTGATGTCCTTGATGATCTTTATGGCCTTCCTGTGACATCGGGTGGTGTAGGTGTCCTGGAGGGCAGGTAGTTTGCCCCCGGTGATGCGTTGTGCAGACCTCACCACCCTCTGGAGAGCCTTACGGTTGAGGGCGGAGCAGTTGCCGTACCAGGCGGTGATACAGCCCGCCAGGATGCTCTCGATTGTGCATTTGTAGAAGTTTGTGAGTGCTTTTGGTGACAAGCCAAATTTCTTCAGCCTCCTGAGGTTGAAGAGGCGCTGCTGCGCCTTCTTCACAATGCTGTCTGTGTGAGTGGACCAATTCAGTTTGTCTGTGATGTGTATGCCGAGGAACTTAAAACTTGCTACCCTCTCCACTACTGTTCCATCGATGTGGATAGGGGGGTGTTCCCTCTGCTGTTTCCTGAAGTCCACAATCATCTCCTTAGTTTTGTTGACGTTGAGTGTGAGGTTATTTTCCTGACACCACACTCCGAGGGCCCTCACCTCCTCCCTGTAGGCCGTCTCGTCGTTGTTGGTAATCAAGCCTACCACTGTTGTGTCGTCCGCAAACTTGATGATTGAGTTGGAGGCGTGCGTGGCCACGCAGTCGTGGGTGAACAGGGAGTACAGGAGAGGGCTCAGAACGCACCCTTGTGGGGCCCCAGTGTTGAGGATCAGCGGGGAGGAGATGTTGTTGCCTACCCTCACCACCTGGGGGCGGCCCGTCAGGAAGTCCAGTACCCAGTTGCACAGGGCGGGGTCGAGACCCAGGGTCTCGAGCTTGATGACGAGCTTGGAGGGTACTATGGTGTTGAATGCCGAGCTGTAGTCAATGAACAGCATTCTCACATAGGTATTCCTCTTGTCCAGATGGGTTAGGGCGGTGTGCAGTGTGGTTGAGATTGCATCGTCTGTGGACCTATTTGGGCGGTAAGCAAATTGGAGTGGGTCTAGGGTGTCAGGTAGGGTGGAGGTGATATGGTCCTTGACTAGTCTCTCAAAGCACTTCATGATGACGGAAGTGAGTGCTACGGGGCGGTAGTCGTTTAGCTCAGTTACCTTAGCTTT
>NC_048566.1:95555294-95645294 GCF_013265735.2 Oncorhynchus mykiss
GAAGAGAGAACGAAGAGAGTGAAGGGAGAGATAGTGAAATTAAGAGAGAAAGAAAGAAATAGAGATTGAAGAGAGAGAAAGAAAGAGAGGGATTGAAGAGAGAGAAAAAGAAAGAGAGAGATTGAAGAGAGTGAAGAGAGAGAGGGAAGAGAGACAGCGAAGAGAGATTGAAGGGAGAGAGAGAGAAGAGAGAGAGAGTGAAGTGAGAGATAGTGAAAAGTGAGTGTGAAGTTAGAGAGAATGAAGAGAGAGATAGTGAAGAGAGAGAGTGAAGAGAGAGCGAAGAGAGTGAAGGGAGAGATAGTGAAATTAAGAGAGAAAGAAAGAAATAGAGAGTGAAGAGAGAGAGGGAAGAGAGAGAGTGAAGAGAGAGTGAAGACAGAGAGAGTGAAGAGAGAGAGGGTGAAGAGAGGGCGTGAAGAGAGAGAGAGTGAAGAGAGAGAGTGAAGAGAGAGATAGTGAAGAGAGAGAGTGAAGAGAGAGCGAAGAGAGTGAAGGGAGAGATAGTGAAATTAAGATTGAAAGAAAGAAATAGAGAGTGAAGAGAGAGAGGGTGAAGAGAGAGATAGTGAAGAGAGAACGAAGAGAGTGAAGGGAGAGATAGTGAAGAGAGTGAAGGGAGAGATAGTGAAGAGAGAGCGAAGAGAGTGAAGGGAGAGATAGTGAAATTAAGAGAGAAAGAAAGAAATAGAGAGTGAAGAGAGAGAGTGAAGAGAGAGCGTGAAGAAAGAGAGTGAAGAAAGAGAGTGAAGAGAGAGAGTGAAGTGAGAGATAGTGAAAAGTGAGAGTGAAGTTAGAGAGAATGAAGAGAGAGAGTGAAGACAGAGAGAGTGAAGAGAGAGCGTGAAGAAAGAGAGTGAAGAAAGAGAGTGAAGAAAGAGAGTGAAGAGAGAGAGTGAAGTGAGAGATAGTGAAAAGTGAGAGTGAAGTTAGAGAGAATGAAGAGAGAGAGTGAAGACAGAGAGAGTGAAGAGAGAGAGGGTGAAGAGAGGGCGTGAAGAGAGAGAGTGAAGAGAGCGAGTGAAGAGAGAGAGAGTGAAGAGAGAGAGTGAAGAGAGAGGGAAGACAGAGAGTGAAGAGAGAGAGGGTGAAGAGAGGGCGTGAAGAGAGAGAGAGTGAAGAGAGAGAGTGAAGAGAGAGATAGTGAAGAGAGAGAGTGAAGAGAGAGCGAAGAGAGTGAAGGGAGAGAAAGAAAGAAATAGAGAGTGAAGAGAGAGAAAGAAAGAGAGGGATTGAAGAGAGAGAGGGTGAAGAGAGGGCGTGAAGAGAGAGAGAGTGAAGAGAGAGAGTGAAGAGAGAGCGTGAAGAAAGAGAGTGAAGAAATAGAGTGAAGAGAGAGAGTGAAGTGAGAGATAGTGAAAAGTGAGAGTGAAGTTAGAGAGAATGAAGAGAGAGATAGTGAAGAGAGAACGAAGAGAGTGAAGGGAGAGATAGTGAAATTAAGAGAGAAAGAAAGAAATAGAGATTGAAGAGGGAGAAAGAAAGAGAGGGATTGAAGAGAGAGAGAAAGAAAGAGAGAGATTGAAGAGAGTGAAGAGAGAGAGGGAAGAGAGACAGTGAAGAGAGATTGAAGGGAGAGAGAGTGAAGAGCGAGAGAGTGAAGAGAGAGAGAGTGAAGAGAGAGAGTGAAGAGAGAGAGGGTGAAGAGAGAGAGTGAAGAGAGAGATAGTGAAGAGAGTGTGAAAAGAGAGTTTGAAGAGAGAGAGAGTGAAGAGAGAGTGTGAAAAGAGAGTGTGAAGAGAGAGAGTGAAGAGAGAGAGAGTGAAGAGAGAGCGTAAAGAGAGAGAGAGTGAAGAGAGGGCGTGAAGAGAGAGTGAAAGCCATGATAACGAGACATAGAGGGAAAGAGAGAGGAGGAGTAAAAGAGGAAATGAAGGCTTTGTATCGTCCCTGACTCTTAAGAAGATATCCCAGATGAGAAAGGGTGTAGCGTAGCATGCTAACGTGAAAGCCGCTAGCAACCTAGCGCTAGATAACTTGCCTACTCGCCTGGCTTCACACACCCACACATACACAGGCATAAAGAGAAACCTCGCTTCGTCAGAGGGATTGAGAGGGCTGAGGGAATACACGTTTGATATATGAACGCTGAGCGGGAGGAGCAACGAGGTGCCTTTGTTGAAGCTATATGGGGGGGATTATTCTGTATGGTTTATCTAATGTCTTTGATGGCTAAAAAGGGGAGAGATTCAATGGCCTTTGTGAGCTCTGTCTCGTTCTCTCTCTCTCTCTTCACTCTCTTTCTCCCACACTCTCACTATTTCTTTCTCTCTGTCCCTCTCACTCTCTCCCTCTCTCTTTCTCTCTCTCTCTACCTCCCTTCCTCTCCTCCCCTCTCTTCTTCCCCTTTGCCTTCTCTCTTCCCTCTCTACCTTTTCTCCTCCCTCCATCTATCCCCCATTACCTGCAGTGGTATATCCAGCGTCATAATCCCAGGCCTCAGGGATTCCCTTCAATAATGATGTATATCTCAGGAACAGGATCAGAGCACAGCCGTATCAGCCCACAACACACTAATCCTGACAGCCACAATGCTGCAGAGATGAGGGAGAGAGAGAGAGAGAGAGAGAGAGAGAGAGAGAGAGAGAGAGGGAGAGAGAGAGAGGGAGAGAGAGAGAGAGAGAGAGGAAGTGAGTGTGTGAGAGAGAATTTAATTGAAATTGAATTGAGAGAGAGAGAGAGAGAGAGAGAGGGAGGGAGGAAGTGAGAGTGTGTGAGAGAGAATTGTATTGGAATTGAATTGAGAGAGAGAGAGAGAGAGAGAGAGGGGGGGGGGGGGAGAGAGAGAGAGACAGCACTCTCCACTGTGATGCCAGATTAGAACCAGGATGTTGCTTGACCCACCAAGCTGGCTGATGTTGGTAGTTCAGGCTCTTGGGTCGGGACAGATCATGCTGAGGGTTCTAATGTCGGTGACCTTGTGGAATATGGTCCTGATGTTTTTTGGGAGTAGGGCACTAGAAGCACTATCTCTTGTCTTTGGAGACCTGCACACATGTTTTAGCTGTGCAACCATTCCCATTACTAGGATTAAGTTTTCATCCGTCCTGACGTGGTCAATACCCCACCTAAAGTTTTCTACTTGGAACCCGAAAAGGGTTCTACCTGGAACCAAAAAGGGTTCTCCTATTGGGACGGCCAAATAACTATTTTGGAACCTTTTTGTCTAAGAGTGCCTATGAGTCAGCAGGTGAAAGAAAACAGTAGTTTGAGAGGTAAATATCATTCACGATCATGACATCATGACTAGCCATCATGACAGCCATGACAGCCATGACAGCCATCATGACTAGCCATCATGACATCATGACTAGACATCATGACATCATGACTAGACATCATGACATCATGACTAGACATCATGACATCTTTTTTACATCACTTTTTTTTCTCTCAAATGGAACCATTTTTATCTATATAGAACCTAATGGGCCTTCCCTGATCAAAAATAGTACACTAGAGAGTGTGCCATTTGAGAGTCACTCTCTACGCTACGCTATCGTCTGTCCTCCAGAGACAACAGCTTGCTCCCAGCTATCCAGGCCAGGAGTGAATGAATCATACATCTAGTCAAAATGTGACAGGTTTCATAAATGTACAGTATTTAAAGGATCTGCACACTGTGGTGATGTAGTAATATATGTGTGCCTCTAACGCCAGAACGTATCATGAATGTTTGAAGGGAGCTAACAAATAACCTGAACACGCTCTGTCAGTATCACCTTCTGATATTGGCATAGCGTTTGGCACCATCTGGTCATCAACCTCTTTGTAATGGATGAGTTTCAGTCTCACGTTTGGCCAGGAATGCTGGGATGGCTATTCTGTATCACAGGGTTGGCTAGAGAGACTCTTTAGAATTGCGTTAGTGTTTGCGGGCTGATGGATTAAAGTGAGACAGTGAATTACCAAAGTAGTATTGATGTAGCCTGATCCCAGATCTTTTTGCCAAGCGTGACACTGAATGACAAGACAGCGCTAACAGATCTAGGATCAGTGGACTATCGAAATGAGGAGCTTAGACAGGGTAGCAGGGTACAATGGTCAATCGAGGTCAAATAGGACATATTTTCCTTCTGAGTTTTGTTGCACTAAGGGTCTTCGTTATTTTCATTGTCAAACCCGATTCTTCTTACGAACAAGTATTTTTATTGTATTTTTTAAGTAACCTTTATTTAACTACATGTCAGTTTAAAGAACAAACTCTTATTTACAATGACGTCCAAACCCAGACGACGCTGGTCCAATTGCGCGCCGCCCTGTGAGACTCCCAATCACGGCCGGTTGTGATACAGCCTGGAATCAAACCAAGGTGTCTGTAGTGACGCCCCGAGCAGTGAGATGCAGTGCCTTAGACCGCTGCGTCACTCGGGAACTTAGGTTTAGGTAAAACTATATTTTTGAAAAAGGTTTGATTTGTAAGGGTTCTTTTTTGTTGAATGTTGTACGTTGCAACAACAACAACAACAACAAAAATCATGAAGGACTATTTGAAATGAATGTCTTGTCTTAGCAACAGCTTTAATAGCCTCTCAATCTTGGTTTTACTGCAGAGCAGAACCTCGTCTAGCTAGCTTGATAACATGCACACACAGACGCACAGACATACACACTCACACTTGTTCAAACGTCTCTGCTTTAGGGAGGTCTCTGTAGTTGGAGATAATGTTGAACAGGATATGAGCGCTGCCCTGCAATCAAATCTGAAATCTTGTGGATAAAATAAGAGAGAATCAAATTAATTTTGAGTCGTATTAGATTAAACTCAATTCTCTAATTAGAGACATGAAACAACGAGGGATAAGATCTACTGGTGCCAGGGATGTGGAGGAAAAAGGCTAAGCTCATCTTGTTTCTAAACAGTTGACAAATCGAAATGATTAAGACAATTGTATTAATCAAATTAGCCTCTTGGTTTCTTTGTAGCAGATCAAAGTTGAGATCAGATCATAGTCATAAAATGGTCATCACATGACAGATAGTACAGTATAGTGTAGCTAGTGGAAACTCTAGCCTCACTGGGCTGGTGAAAACTCTAAGTAGCCACACTGGGCTGGTGAAAACTCTAAGTAGCCCCACTGGGCTAGTGGAAACTCTAGCCTCACTGGGCTGGTGAAAACTCTAAGTAGCCCCACTGTGCTAGTGGAAACTCTAGCCTCACTGGGCTAGTGGAAACTCTAGCTTTACTGGGCTAGTGGAAACTCGAAGTAGCCTCACTGGGCTAGTGGAAACTCTAGCCTCACTGGGCTAGTGGAAACTCTAAGTAGCCTCACTAGACTAGTGGAAACTTTAAGTAGCCTCACTAGACTAGTGGAAACTTTAAGTAGCCTCACTGGGCTAGTGGAAACTCTAGCCTCACTGGGCTAGTGGAAACTCTAGCTTTACTGGGCTAGTGGAAACTCGAAGTAGCCTCACTGGGCTAGTGGAAACTCTAGCCTCACTGGGCTAGTGGAAACTCTAAGTAGCCTCACTAGACTAGTGGAAACTCTAAGTAGCCTCACTAGACTAGTGGAAACTTTAAGTAGCCTCACTGGGCTAGTGGAAACTTTAAGTAGCCTCACTGAGCTAGTGGAAACTTTAAGTAGCCTCACTGAGCTAGTGGAAACTTTAAGTAGCCTCACTGGGCTAGTGGAAACTTTAAGTAGCCTCACTGAGCTAGTGGAAACTTTAAGTAGCCTCACTGAGCTAGTGGAAACTTTAAGTAGCCTCACTGAGCTAGTGGAAACTTTAAGTAGCCTCACTGGGCTAGTGGAAATTTTAAGTAGCCTCACAGGGGAGTCACAGGATGATTGGATGATTTAATCTCAGTTGAAAACTCCCTCCAATTTCACATTCTCCCACAATCCACCTTGACTCTCCATTGTCATCACTGGCTGCTGTGTACTGAGCTGTTGGCAAGCGTATCTGGCTTGCGTCTGAAATGTCACCCTGTTCCCTACACAGTGCACAACATTGCATGCGTGCGTGTGGGAGAGAGAGACAGCCTCAGTGAGGTCAATGACAGATGTTAAGGGTCAAATTAGTTTCTTTATTTCAGTGTGGAGGAAGGAGTCAGAAGGCTTATCTTATTAACCAGAGCTGGTTTTGGGAGAGCGTCTGTTTGGGTGATGGATGATTTTCACGTGGGCAGCCCGATATTATTAGGTTTGGAGGAGGGAAAAAGTCACACGTTTTCAGTGTAAAGAAATAAACAACACATGACTTGTTTGTGAAGTCATCCAGCAGAAATGTTTTCAGCTCTCTCACTCTTCTCTCTGAGCAGATGGTCATCAGACCAAATTTCAGACATAGGGTTTCTGGATGACAATCAAGGAACAAGATTGCTTTTTTAGTTTAGGATGGGTGCATGGAAGGGGGGAGTGGTTTAAAATGACTAAGTAGAACTAAAGCTTTTAACCTCGTCTTGTTTTATAGAGGGTTCCTGTTCTGTCCTTTTAATCTCATATTGTTCTCTAGAGGGTTCCTGTTCTGTCCTTTTAACCTCATATTGTTCTCTAGAGGGTTCCTGTTCTGTCCTTTTAACCTCATATTGTTCTCTAGAGGGTTCCTGATCTGTCCTTTTAACCTCATATTGTTCTCTAGGGGACTCCTGTTCTGTCCTTTTAACCTCATATTGTTCTCTAGATGGTTCCTGTTCTGTCCTTTTAACCTCATATTGTTCTCTAGAGGGCTCCTGTTCTGTCCTTTTAACCTCATATTGTTCTCTAGGGGACTCCTGTTCTGTCCTTTTAACCTCATATTGTTCTCTAGAGGGCTCCTGTTCTGTCCTTTTAACCTCATATTGTTCTCTAGGGGACTCCTGTTCTGTCCTTTTAACCTCATATTGTTCTCTAGAGGGTTCCTGTTCTGTCCTTTTAACCTCATATTGTTCTCTAGAGGACTCCTGTTCTGTCCTTTTAACCTCATATTGTTCTCTAGTGGGCTCCTGTTCTGTCCTTTTAACCTCATATTGTTCTCTAGAGGACTCCTGTTCTGTCATTTTAACCTCATATTGTTCTCTAGAGGACTCCTGTTCTGTCATTTTAACCTCATATTGTTCTCTAGAGGGTTCCTGTTCTGTCCTTTTAACCTCATATTGTTCTCTAGAGGACTCCTGTTCTGTCCTTTTAACCTCATATTGTTCTCTAGAGGGTTCCTGTTCTGTCCTTTTAACCTCATCTTGTTCTCTAGAGGACTCCTGTTCTGTCCTTTTAACCTCATATTGTTCTCTAGAGGACTCCTGTTCTGTCCTTTTAACCTCATATTGTTCTCTAGAGGGTTCCTGTTCTGTCATTTTAACCTCATATTGTTCTCTAGGGGACTCCTGTTCTGTCATTTTAACCTCATATTGTTCTCTAGAGGACTCCTGTTCTGTCATTTTAACCTCATATTGTTCTCTAGAGGACTCCTGTTCTGTCATTTTAACCTCATATTGTTCTCTAGAGGACTCCTGTTCTGTCATTTTAACCTCATATTGTTCTCTAGAGGACTCCTGTTCTGTCCTTTTAACCTCATATTGTTCTCTAGAGGGTTCCTGTTCTGTCCTTTTAACCTCATCTTGTTCTCTAGAGGACTCCTGTTCTGTCATTTTAACCTCATATTGTTCTCTAGAGGACTCCTGTTCTGTCATTTTAACCTCATATTGTTCTCTAGAGGACTCCTGTTCTGTCATTTTAACCTCATATTGTTCTCTAGAGGACTCCTGTTCTGTCCTTTTAACCTCATATTGTTCTCTAGAGGACTCCTGTTCTGTCCTTTTAACCTCATATTGTTCTCTAGAGGACTCCTGTTCTGTCCTTTTAACCTCATATTGTTCTCTAGAGGGTTCCTGTTCTGTCCTTTTAACCTCATATTGTTCTCTAGAGGGTTCCTGTTCTGTCCTTTTAACCTCATCTTGTTCTCTAGAGGGTTCCTGTTCTGTCCTTGTTCCTGTGTTTTGCTCCTGTTCGGTTTTGTTTGTTTTGAGGGAGGAAGGAATGGAGGGAGGACGTTGGGGTCATTTTAAACACACTATATATACAAAAGTATGTGGACACGCCTTCAAATGAGTGGATTCGGCTATTTGAGCCACACCAAATGCTGACAGGTCTATAAAATCAAGCACACAGCCATGCAATCTCCATAGATAAACATTGGTAGTAGAATGGCCTTACTGAAGAGCTCAGTGACCTTCAGCGTGGCACAGTTATAGGATGGCACCTTTCCAACAAGTCAGTTCATCAAATTTATGCTCTGCTAGAGCTGCCCCGGTCAACTGTAAGTGCTGTTATTGTGAAGTGGAAACGTCTAGGAGCAACAACGGCTCAGCCGCAAAGCGGTAGGCCACAGATGCTCACAGAATGGGATTGCCAAGTGCTTAAACTTAAATTGTCTGTCCTTGGATGCAACACTCACTAACGAGTTCCAAACTGCCTCTGGAAGAAACGTCAGCAGAAGAACTGTTTGTCGAGAGCTTCATGAAATGTGTTTCCGTGGCCGAGCAGCCGCACACAAGCCTAAGATCACCATGTGCAATGCCAATTGTCGGCTGGAGTGGTGTAAAGCTCGCTTCCATTGGACACTGCAGCAGTAGAAACGCATCCTCTGGAGTGATGAATCACGCTTCACCATCTGGCAGTCCGACGGACTAATCTTGGTTTGGCGGATGCCAGGAGAACGCTACCTGCCCCAATGCATAGTGCCAACTGTAAAGTTTGGTAAATCTGTTTTTCATGGTTTCGGGCTAGGCCTCTTAGTTCCAGTGAAGGGAAATATTAACGCTACAGGATACAATGACATTCTAGACAATTCTGTGCTTCCAACTTTGTGGCAACAGTTTGGGGAAGGCCCTTTCCTGTTTCAGCATGACAATGCCCCCGTGCACAAAGCGGAAGTCCGTTCAGAAATGGTGTATTGAGATCAGTGAGGAAGAACTTGACTGGCCTGCACAGAGCCCTGACCTTAACCCCATCGAACACCTTTTGGATGAATTGGAACGCCGACTGCGAGCCAGGCCTAATCGGCCAAAATCAGTACCCGACCTCACTAATGCTCTTGCGGCTGAATGGAAGCAAGCCCGCAGCAATGTTCCAACATTTGGTGGAAAGCCTTTCCCAGAAGAGTGGAGGCTGTTAAAGTAGCAACGTTCCCAGAAGAGTGGAGGCTGTTAAAGCAGCAATGTTCCCAGAACAGTGGAGGCTGTTAAAGCAGCAATGTTCCCAGAAGAGTGGAGGCTGTTAAAGCAGCAATGTTCCCAGAAGAGTGGAGGCTGTTAAAGTAGCAATGTCCCCAGAACAGTGGAGGCTGTTAAAGCAGCAATGTTCCCAGAAGAGTGGAGGCTGTTAAAGCAGCAATGTTCCCTGAAGAGTGGAGGCTGTTAAAGCAGCAATGTTCCCAGAAGAGTGGAGGCTGTTAAAGAAGCAATGTTCCCAGAAGAGTGGAGGCTGTTAAAGTAGCAATGTTCCCAGAACAGTGGAGGCTGTTAAAGCAGCAATGTTCCCAGAAGATTGGAAGTGTTAAAGCAGCAATGTTCCCAGAAGAGTGGAGGCTGTTAAAGCAGCAATGTTCCCAGAACAGTGGAGGCTGTTAAAGTAGCAATGTTCCCAGAACAGTGGAGGCTGTTAAAGCAGCAATGTTCCCAGAAGAGTGGAGGCTGTTAAAGCAGCAATCTTCCCAGAACAGTGGAGGCTGTTAAAGCAGCAATGTTCCCAGAACAGTGGAGGCTGTTAAAGCAGCAATGTTCCCAGAACAGTGGAGGCTGTTAAAGCAGCAATGTTCCCAGAAGAGTGGAGGCTGTTAAAGCAGCAATGTCAGTTTGTTGCCTTGTCACTGTCCTTAGTAGTTCTCTATGTTGATTGTGGCTCATATGTCCTTGATGAATCATAAATCCTTGATCCTATTATCTCCTTATTCATTTCATTGTAATTCATTACACCTTTTGACAGGTACAATTAAGCAATAAGGCACGAGGAGGTGTGGTATATGGCCAATATACCACGGCTGTCAGCCAGTCCACATTCAGGGCTTGAACCACCCAGGATTATAAGGTACATTCATCAACATTTCTGTAAATGTGTCAGATTTAGCCAGCCACATAGATCCCATCTGTAGTCTCTGTATCAGGGATATTTAAATCCAGGCCTCGCCTCAGGGTCCACAGTAGATTACTGCTGCTTTATTCAAATCCAGGCCTCGCCTCAGGGTCCACAGTAGATTACTGCTGATTTATTCAAAGTCTTAGTGCAGTGTCTGCTGTGGTTGTGAAGTACAACCCGTGAGAGGCAAGCTGTAGTCACATGTAGGCTGACATGGATTTTGTTGTATTGGAGTCCTGATGTTTATTCCTATTTTCTCTGTTTTGTTTCTCTGTGTTGAACCAATGTTATTTCTCCTGACAGCGGCCCATACTATATAATTTATTATGCATTTTATATCCTGTAATGCTGGATGTCGACCAATCATTGTGCCTGGTGGTGTGTATTCACTCTGGCTCGACCAATCATTGTGCCTGGTGGTGTGTATTCACTCTGGCTCGACCAATCATTGTGCCTGGTGGTGTGTATTCACTCTGGCTCGACCAATCATTGTGCCTGGTGGTGTGTATTCACTCTGGCTCGACCAATCATTGTGCCTGGTGGTGTGTATTCACTCTGGCTCGACCAATCATTGTGCCTGGTGGTGTTGCCTGGATAAAGATCAATCTCATCTATCATCATGTCTCCTCCACGGCAGGACAGGGTTTGTGTGTGTGTGTGTGTGTGTGTGTGTGTGTGTGTGTGTGTGTGTGTGTGTGTGTGTGTGTGTGTGTGTGTGTGTGTGTGTGTGTGTGTTTCACAGGAGACATTTTTCTGCCGTTTTAATATGTTTCTTTGAATAAGAAATGGACAGCATGAGAGAAGTTATATGTTATCTCTGACATACCTGCTATCCAGGGTTGGAGTTAATTCCATTTCAACGCCAGTCAATTCAGAAAGAAAAATCAAATTTCAATTCCAAGTGTTCCTCATTGAAGCTTTTCAAGAGAATTAGAATTTCAGTGTACTTCCTGAATCGACTGGGAATTGAAATGGAATGGAATTGACCCCAACCCTGCTGCTATCAGCCAGTTACTAGAATCAATCAGGTGTATTTATAAAAGCCCTTTTCACATCAACAGATGTCACAAAGTGCTTATACAGAAGCTCAGCCTAGAAGCTCAGCCTAGAAGCTCAGCCTAGAAGCTCAGACTAGAAGCTCAGCCTAGAAGCTCTGACTAGAAGCTCAGCCTAGAAGCTCAGCCTAGAAGCTGAGCCTAGAAGCTCAGACTAGAAAATCAGCTTTGCTCATAAAGAGCAAGCAATGCAGATGTAGAAGCCCATTGGCTTTGAGAGTTGACCAGTCCTCTCCTGGCTGTGCCGGGTGGAGATTATAAGAGTACATGGCCATTAAGGCCAGATCGTTCTTCAAGATGTTCAAATGTTCATAGATGACCAGCAGGGTCAAATAATAATCACAGTGGTTGTAGAGGGTGCAACAGGTCAGCACCTCAGGGAGTAAATATCAGTTGGCTTTTCATAGCCGAGCATTCAGAGGTCGAGACAGCAGGTGCAATAGAGAGAGAACGAGAGAGAGAGAGAGACAGAGAGAGAGAGAGAGAGAGACAGAGAGAGGCCGACGTAGGCAGAAAAGAAAAGAGGGAGAGAGAGTGAGAGTGAGCGAGAGAGAGAGAGAGAGGAGGGAGGGAGAGAGAGAGAGAGAGAGAGAGGAGAGAGGGAGAGGGAGAGGGAGAGGGAGAGAGAGAGGGAGGGAGAGGGAGAGAGAGAGGGAGGGAGAGGGAGAGAGAGAGAGAAGAGGCTATGTGCACACTGCCCACAAAATGAGGTGGAAACTGAGCTGCACTTCCTAACCTGCCAAATGTATGACCATATTAGAGACACAGATTTCCCCCAGATTACACAGATACACAAAGAATTCGAAAACAAACCCAATTTTGATCAATTCCCATATCTACTGGGTGAAATACCACAGTGTGCCATCACAGCAGCAATATTTGTGACCTGTTGCCACAAGAAAAGGTCAACCAGAGAAGAAGAGAGGGTCGAAACAGAAGGTCTGAGATAAGATATCACGTCCGGTGAACAGGTCAGGTTTCCATAACCGCAGACAGAACCGCAGAAACTGGATCAGTAGCACGACCAGGTGAACTGGGGACAGCCAGGAGATGTCAGGCCAGGTAGTCCTGAGGCATGGTCCTAGGGCTCAGGTCCTCCGGGAGGAGATAGAGACCCTAGTCCCCCGGCACATAGGCTATTGCAGCATGGATATTGTGGACTGAGACAGTGGCGGGTCGGGGGACACTGTGGCCCCTTCCGATGATACCCCCGGACAGGGCCAACCAAGCAGGATAGAACCCCATCCACTTTGCCAAAGCACAGCCCCCACACCACCAAAGGGATATCAACAGACCACCAACTTACTACACTGAGACAAAGCGGAGTACAGTCTAGTGCTGGGTGATATGGGCAAAATATCATATCACTGTATTTTTTTTTTTTTTATTGACGGTATGATGATATTTGACAGTATTTTATGTTATAAATTAAATTATAACATTTCTAAATTTGCTTTATAAATAGTGCACGACCTCAGGGTGGTAACACACATACAGTCTAAGTGATTTCAATGTATCTCTCTCCATTCTGATTGTTTTATACTGTTCAATTCAACTTCAACCCCCAAATATATTTTTGCATTTCCAGAGATTTCTGCATTTCCTGCCCTCATTTGAGATCATTTCCACACTGCCATGTAGCTGCACGTTATGGTCAAACAATCTAAACCTTATTTTGAACCAAATGTTGCAATAGCGATTTGACTTATTTCATTTGATTTAGAGCAAAACACTTTGAAATGTTGGAATCATGGAAATAGAATGATTATTCTAATTCTATAGTTAAAATATGATATTGGGCAATTTGAATAGTGTTGTTTGACATGAAAACGAATGAAAATGCCAGGGAGGAGTTATTGTGATAGGGTAGGAACCAAAGTGTTGATAATTGTTTCCTAGGGGACCCTATAATCTTTGGCTACATTGTCTGTTTTCTCTTAGCTACTTCATGTAGCTAACATAATAATGCTTCTTGTATTCCTCTTTGATTTAGAAGGTACTGTTGCACAAACAACATGTGCTGATTTAGGTCTACACCATCACTGGCATTATCAGGCTGTATAACTAATTATGTTTGCTCTGACTCAGTACATTTATTAGCTAGCTACCTAGCGATTGGCATTAGCGGCTAACAATATTTAGGCCCAACTTGCTAAGAAAAGACAAACTAGCTGTTTGCTGATGTAAGAAACACAAACTAATAGTGTCATTATAGAACGCTACTGGATTTATATGAAGAAGCAAAGTGAAAACAGCATTGTTGTCATCAACATTGTTGCATGTGCTGCATTGACCATTCAGACTGAACGCATGTGTCTCCTGGTCGAGGAACAACAATGGCGCTTCTTGAGTGACAGGGGGCGGAGTTAGGTCTGTGTGGAAAGCATCATGGAGAGAGAGAGAGAGCGGTGAGAGATGACTCAAGTAGCGGAGTAAACTTTAAAAATGAACGTTAAACATGGCATATCACATTTAACAAACCAAACATTCAAATACTGTTATAGACGGTAAAGTTAAAAAGACAAACCGGTCAACGCATCAATACCGGTTTACCGTAAAATACGGTATTCTGCCCAGCCCTAGTATAGCACATGAAGATCTCCCCCACCACACGAGCCCGAGGAGGCACAAGACCAGGAAGGAAGATAATGTCACTAACTCAACCCACTCAAGTCGAGTATAGCGAGGGGATTAAAGCCTGGCAAGACATGACACATCTCTCCTAGGGATGGCATGGGGTGGCACTAGCAAGCCAGCCACCTTAACAGGGTCAGAGAATCCCAGTGGAGAGAGGGGAACCGGCCAGGCAGAGACAGCAAGGGTGGTTCATCACTCCAGTGCCTTGCTGTTCACCTTTGCACCCCTGGGCCAAACTACACTCAATCATTGGACCTAGAGTCTTCAGTAAAAACTTAAAGGTCGAGACCGAGTCTGCGTCTCTCACAAGGATCGGCAGACCATTCCATAAAAATTGAGCTCTATAGGAGAAAGCCCTGCCACCAGCTGTTTGCTTAGAAATTCTAGTAAGAATAAGAAGGCCTGTGACCGTGGCGTAGGTATGTTCGGCAGGACCAAATCGGAGAGATAGGTAGGAGCAAGTCCATGTAATGCTTTGTAGGTTAGCAGTGAAACTAGCACTGGAGTAATATGATCACATTTTGGGGGGTTCTAGTCAAGATTCTAGGAGGTCTAGGAGCGCAGAGCCTTGGTCCGATACCATTAAGTACAATGTTGGGGTCTAAAACCAGACTGGAGCATTTCGTATACATTGTTTGTCTTAAGGAAGGCAGTGAGTTGCTGAGCAACCGCTTTTTCAAAAATAAATCGTTAGCTTTGCGACAGTTATGCTTTTATTCTCAATCAGGTTGGAAAAGTAGGCTTATTGAGTGTAACGGATGTGAAACGGCTAGCTAGTCAGCGGTGGTACGCGCTAAATAGCGTTTCAATCGGTGACGTCACTTGCTCTGAGACCTTGAAGTAGTTGTTCCCCTTGCTCTGCAAGGGCCGCGGCTTTTGTGGAGCGATGGGTAACGATGCTTCAAGGGTGACTGTTGTTGATGTGTGCAGAGGGTCCCTGGTTTGCGCCCGGGTATGGGCGAGGGGACGGTCTAAAGTTATACTGTTACATGAGCAGCAGTGGAGGCTTTTTGATATGGCCTGGTACTGTCATTCCAAACTAGTTGGAAAACTTCCAATACAGTGGGACGCCAATTCCATTCCAATTTTCTGGAAGCTTGTTTTAGGGCTCAGGTATTTCCTGGATACCAGGGAGCTAGTTTCTTGTGGCAAATGTTTTTTGTTTGTTTTTAGAGGTGCGACTGCATCTAGGGTATTACGCAAAAGTTAAGTTTAGATCCTCGGTTAGCTGGTTAACTGATTTTTGAATTCCAATGTCCTTGGGTAGGTGGAGGGATTCTGGAAGGGCATCTAGGAATATTTGCGTTGTCTGAGAAGTTATAGCGTGGCTCTTGATAATCTTTGGTTGGGTTCTGAGCAAATTATTTGCTGCGATTGCAAATAAAAAGTCCATGGTTTATGAGGAAAAACATTTAGATCCACAATATCTATTCTACAGGACAAAACTAGATCCAGGATATGATTGTAGAAATGCGTACGGCCCGAGACATGTTGAACAAAACCCACTGAGTCGATGATGGATCTGAAAGCCTTTTGGAGTGGGTCTGTGGACTTCTCAATGTGAATATTAGTCACCAAAAATGTGAATATTATCTTCCATGACTAGAGAGTCCACAACACTACATAAAGAGAGACCAAAGACAACACAACATGGTAGCAACACATGACAACACAACATGGTAGCAACACATAACAACAACATGGTAGCAACACATAACAACAAAATGGTAGCAACACAACATGGCAGTTGCACAACATGGTAGCAGTACGAAACATGGTACAAACATTATTGGGCACAGACAACAACACATATCAAATCAAATCAAATGTATTTATATAGCCCTTCGTACATCAGCTGATATCTCAAAGTGCTGTACAGAAACCCAGCCTAAAACCCCAAACAGCAAGCAATGCAGGTGTAGAAGCACGGTGGCTAGGAAAAACTCCCTAGAAAGGCCAAAACCTAGGAAGAAACCTAGAGAGGAACCAGGCTATGTGGGGTGGCCAGTCCTCTTCTGGCTGTGCCGGGTGGAGATTATAACAGAACATGGCCAAGATGTTCAAATGTTCATAAATGACCAGCATGGTCGAATAATAATAAGGCAGAACAGTTGAATAGGCCAAGAAGGTAAAGACAACAATACATTGTGTGATTTAACTACTAGATTTCATGAAAAACCTTAAAAGACGAAAACAAAGTATTTTTAAAAAGTTTTTTTTGTATTGAAATTTGCTGTTATATATATTAGCAACACCTCTGCCTTTGCGGGATGCGCGAGGGATATGGTCACTAGTGTAACCAGGAGGAGAGGCCTCATTTAACACAGTAAATTCATCAGGCTTGAGCCATGTTTCAGTACGGCCAATCACATCAAGTTAATGATCAGTGATTAGTTCATTGACTATGACTGCCTTGGAAGTGAGGGATCTAACATTAAGTAGTACTATTTTGGAAAGTGAGGTATTATCACAATATCTTTCCCTAATGACAGGAATGGAGGTCTTTATTCCAGTGACAGAGAAGACAACATGCCTAGCTGTATCACATCCGGCCGTGATTGGGAGACCATTAGTGCGACACAATTGGTTCAGTATCGTCTGGGTTTTTCCGGGGTAGGCCATCGTTGGGGCGACAGGGTAGCCTAGTGGTTAGAGCGTTGGACTAGTAACCGGAAGGTTGCAAGATCAAATCCCTGTGCTGACAAGGTAAAAAAACTGGCGTTCTTCCCCCCAGTCATTGAAAATAAACATTTTTTCTTACCTGATTTTCCTACTTAAATAAAGGATGAATAGAACATTAATTTAATCTCTCCTTTGCTGTAAACACTGGTCCCTGGCTGTTATCATGGAGCTAGTATCTCTTGTAGGCTACATTTTAGAGTGCAGTTGTTTATTATTTTTTCATATCTGATATTATTTCATTTCATGGCTACACCATCTGAACCACGTTGTTTATTCAACATCATTCAGATGTTCACAAGACATTTAGCATGAGCAAATTAAATGTTCCCCATGGGTGCATCCCAAATGGCACCCTATTCCCTACAGTACACTACTTTTGAACAGAGCCCTGGTTGAAAGTAGTGCACTATGTAGGGAATAGGGTGCTATTTGGGATGTAAACCCAATAGATCAGATGGAGGGGAATTGGAGCCTGTTTGCACTGAAGCACAAAGCCTGTTCCTGCTCAATGTAAATCTGACATAAAACTGTCTAGTGTGTGTGTGTCTGTCTGTCAGTGGCGGTCAGTGTCGTTTATGATGAGGGAGGACATTTTGTTTTTCCCACGAGCGTGGCCTTATTTCTATTACAGTAGTATTGGATGACTGTCATTCATATTCCATTCACCCAGTTCAATGTAATATTGATAAGTTTAGGCTACTACATGATACTCATGATACGATTTCCCTATACCTATCATGAGGTTGCTACAACCTAGCCTATAAATGAAAGTTCACAACGTAGGTGCACACATGTCGAGATAAAAATGTCAGATGACAGACAGTGACACATGGACAGACAGTGACACATACCGCTTTGCACACTATTACCTGCATCTAGCTTATCTAGGGTGTAATCAATAGTCCAATAGTTGCAAACAAGATTCTCTATTGGCCAAATTCAGGTATTTTTATCCCTGTGTTGTTTGCTTCCGCGTTTAAGAAACGTTTTTCAAACAGAATCAGCGGAATGAATACACCCCTGATCACACATAAACACAGTTCACTTTCATAGCAGCCACGTTGTATTCATTCTGTCCTCTACGCACTCTCCTCCTCTCACCTTTTCCCTTCGTTTGTGGACTTCAATGAACAACACATCAGCTGTATGTGACCAGGCTAAAAAAAAAACATTTCCCAAGCCAAACCATGTCATAACCGCTACACACAGCCTACATCGTTGTCCCCATATTAGCTAAAGTAACATCCTAGTCAGCATAGCTAATATAACTAATGTGTTAGTAAACCCACTACAATCGTGCAGTAATGTTACAGTGTATAGTCAGTAAGCAGTTAAACCGGAGGGCCCCGGTGGCAATAAAAACACAAAGCTTTCCTTGACTTGGAAGAGTTCCCGTGTTGTGTTGGATAGTTATAGCCAGCTAGCTAACATAGCATCCCTCTTTTAGTGCCGGGTGTTTGAGTAAGTAAACTAGCCAGCTGCATTTGCTAGCTAAGTAAGTGAAACTGAAAGTGAAAAAGAATAACAAAATCTCTCTCTCCTCTCTTTCTCTCTCTTGCATCTCTTTCATTTTTTAAGAAACGTATTTGTTGAAAACTGTTCAACTATTGTCTCTCTCTCTCTTTGAGTCAACTACTCACTACATGTTATGCACTGCAGTGCTAGCTAGCTGTAATGTATGCTTTCAGTACTAGATGAATTATCTGATCCTATGATTGGGTGGAGATCATGTCAGTTCATGTTGCAAGAGCTCTGATAGGTTGGAGAACGTCCTCCGGAAGTTGCCATAATTACTGTGTAAGTCTATGGAAAGGGGTGAGAACCATGAGACTCCAAGGTTTTTTATTGAAGTCAATGTACCAAGAGGAGGACGGAAACTAGCTGTCATCCGGCTACACAATGGCGCTGTTTAGGCTGCTGTAGGCCTTCATTGCAAAACAGTGTGTTTTAATCAATGATTTGGTGATGTGACTATATTTAGTTTAGTTTTAACTAAAAAAGGACAACTTTTTCAATGTTTTACAATTTAAATTGTATAAAATTCACTGAGGACGCTGGTCCTCACCTTCCTCCTCTGAGGAGCCTCCACTGGTGTGTGTGTGTGTGTGTGTGTGTGTGTGTGTGTGTGTGTGTGCGCGTGCGTGTGTGTGTGTGTGTGTGTGTGTGTGTGTCACCATGCTTCCCCAATCCTTGATCTAACCTCTTTGTGTCGAGATAGAGATAACTTATGGCAATGGTCGCCAGCATACAGGCCCAAGATAGTATCAAAACTACTTTTGCCGCAAAAATAATAAACATTTGATGCGTTACGCATTTAAAGCTGAAATATGTAACTTTTTGGTGTGACCCAACCAAATTCACATAGAAATGTGATTTATAGATCTGTTATTCTCATTGAAAGCAAGTCTAAGAAGCAGTAGATCTGTTCTATGTGCGCTATGTCTATGCTTCCCATCCTTAAATGTAGTTTTTGAGTCTTTAAATTTTGCTTTTGTTTATACCAACTTCAAAGAGCAGAAAATACAATATTTTTGGGTTATTGACAATATATTTCACAGATGTTTAGATGGTACAATGATTCTCTACACTATAAATCACTTGTTTTGTCACATAAACTGAAATTAGACGAACTATTCGAATTTTAGCAACCAGGAAACGGCGTAGGAATTTCTGCATATTGCACATTTCATGTGTTTCCCTGTCCTTGTGAAGAAGCGGACATCATTCAACATCAACAAATAATGAGGAAGCATACTCAATTTCCCCCGAAAGCAATTAAAGGCCCGAAACACATACCTGAAAATGACCATTATTTACATCCCGCATCACCATGATTAACCTTACTATCAATGGATCGAGTCTGGGGGAACATTACCGAACAAACGGGATCAGGAAAGGCTAAATGACTGAGAGGATTGTTTAAAGGCCCACTCCTTAATTAGAAAAAAACAAAACAGTATTAAGGATTAATGGCAGTAGACCTGTTGATTCTTAATGGCAGTAGGACCTATTGATTCTTAATGGTAATAGGCCTACTGATTCTTAATTGAAATGACCAAAAACAGCTGTAGGCCTAAATATCACAGTGGATTTTTAATAACAAAATAAGGGGGCTATAGTAGGCCTTCAGTCTTCTGCTTTCTAAATGTCCTACGTGACACTCCTACCATAGTGAAGGCCAGGGGGCAGTCAGCTGCCGGTGGGAGAGAGAGAGAGAGAAATAACAGATTGCGACTTTAATGTGTTAATGGCCTGAGAAAGCCATTACCTCGGCAGAGTAAGATGAATACATGCAGGTATACGAGGACAGAACATTAGCATTGCTCAGTGCACTGTGACAGCCTCATATCTATCTCCCAATGCAACTTTGCAGCATGGTCTATGTCCCAAATGGCACATTATACCCTTTATAGTGCACTACTACCAAGGCCTATTGTCTTTTGTCCAAAGTAGTGCACTACGCAGGGAATAGAGTGTCAGTTGAGACATCGCCATGGTAATGTGAAAGTATTGCTACACGGTAGGTTGGCTATTTCATAAATAAAGTTGTCTCTAACGTCGGACGCCCCTGGCCAGCCGGCTGGCTGCTTCCTTGAGTCATTAGTCTTTAAGGTTTCCATCATGTTAGGTCCAACACACATGCACACACACACATGCACGCACACACGCACACACACACGCACACACACATACACACACATGCACACACACGCACACACACACACACACACACATGCACGCACACACACATGCACACACATGCACGCACACACACACACACACACACATGCACGCACACACACATACACACACACACACACACACACAGACACACGCACGCACGCACACACACACACACACACACACACACACACACACACACACACACACACACACACACACACACACACAGAGACACACTAAAGGTCTATAGCCCGTTGCTATTTTCCAGAAGCCGGAAGGTATAAGATGGCATTTTAATATCACTTGATGTAAGTCGACGTAAAACAGTTTTCTTTAAAAGATGAATGATTCGTTGCGGAGGGATGCCGTTGGTTTTCTAGCAGGTCAGTTGATTCCCTATGTAATCGCTGTCTGTGCTTTGAATTTACCGCATGTGTCAACTATAGATATGTAGCTGGGTCTACGTTGCACTTGAGAGGCTGTTAGAAGATTGACCAAAAAAAAACTACATTCATGGCAAAAGTCCCATCCATCCATGCATTAGTTAGAGAGTGCTTGCATGTGTAAATAGCCATATGAGTGTGGAAAGAATAAATTGTACTTAACCAAAAAGGGTTAAATTGTTCCCTATATTCAGTGTATCTCTACAAAAAGGGTTAAATTGTTCCCTATATTCAGTGTATCTCTACAGAAAGGGTTAAATTGTTCCCTATATTCAGTGTATCTCTACAGAAAGGGTTAAATTGTTCCCTATATTCAGTGTATCTCTACACAAAGGGTTAAATTGTTCCCTATATTCAGTGTATCTCTACAGAAAGGGTTAAATTGTTCCCTATATTCAGTGTATCTCTACAGAAAGGGTTAAATTGTTCCCTATATTCAGTGTATCTCTACAGAAAGGGTTAAATTGTTCCCTATATTCAGTGTATCTCTACAGAAAGGGTTAAATTGTTCCCTATATTCAGTGTATCTCTACACAAAGGGTTAAATTGTTCCCTATATTCAGTGTATCTCTACAGAAAGTTCAGGGAAGAACCACAAAGGTATTTTATTTTGAGCAATGTGTAGAACAGAAAAACACGCTGCATGTGGATGCTTAGAAAAACACATAACAGCATGCATTACACCAGGTTGTGTATCATTTCTCCCACTTAACTAAAGTCTACAAAACATACAACCAACAATTCCATTTTGAGAGATTATGCAGATAGATATCCACTGGGCAAAAAAAAAAAAAAAAACTGGTTGAATCAACTTTGTTTCCATGTCATTTCAACAACAACAACAAACACATTTTTGATGATGTTGAATTAAAACATTTAAGGGAATTTTTGTATTTTGTATTTTTTAAATCCAATGACACGCTGATAGCTTTTGGGGGATTTCACGTTGGATTTGCGTTAATTGACAACCCAAATCAAAGCTAGACGTTAACTGACGTCTGTGCCCAGTGGGTGCGTTTTAACCTCCAGAATGAACTGATTGAAATGGAACTGACCCTCACCAGCTACGGAGGGGTGGGGTTGAATACACATCTGATAGTCCCTCACCAGCTACGGAGGGGTGGGGCTGAATACACATCTGATAGTCCCTCACCAGCTACGGAGGGGTGGGGCTGAATACACATCTGATAGTCCCTCACCAGCTACGGAGGGGTGGGGCTGAATACACATCTGATAGTCCCTCACCAGCTACGGAGGGGTGGGGTTGAATACACATCTGATAGTCCCTCACCAGCTACGGAGGGGTGGGGCTGAATACACATCTGATAGTCCCTCACCAGCTACGGAGGGGTGGGGCTGAATACACATCTGATAGTCCCTCACCAGCTACGGAGGGGTGGGGCTGAATACACATCTGATAGTCCCTCACCAGCTACGGAGGGGTGGGGCTGAATACACATCTGATAGTCCCTCACCAGCTACGGAGGGGTGGGGCTGAATACACATCTGATAGTCCCTCACCAGCTACGGAGGGGTGGGGCTGAATACACATCTGATAGTCCCTCACCAGCTACGGAGGGGTGGGGCTGAATACACATCTGATAGTCCCTCACCAGCTACGGAGGGGTGGGGCTGAATACACATCTGATAGTCCCTCACCAGCTACGGAGGGGTGGGGCTGAATACACATCTGATAGTCCCTCACCAGCTACGGAGGGGTGGGGCTGAATACACATCTGATAGTCCCTCACCAGCTACGGAGGGGTGGGGTTGAATACACATCTGATAGTCCCTCACCAGCTACGGAGGGGTGGGGCTGAATACACATCTGATAGTCCCTCACCAGCTACGGAGGGGTGGGGCTGAATACACATCTCGGAATCATTTCTACTGTAGCCTCAAGGCCCTCAGACTTTTAAAATGATCTCTGTGTCTAAATGTTGTTGCCATGAGAACATCGGAACACCCACTGCCTTTACTTTGTTTTCTCTGAACCTGAGTCTGTTTCATGTATCTAACACAAGCTGTTTGTCTCACGGAGGTCACGGGAGATGGGCACTCAGTCTCTCTCATCTTGTGTGATCGTGTGTGTGTGCGTTCCTGCCTGCCTGACTGCGCTTGTGTGTGTGTGTGTGTGCGTGCGTGCGTGCGTGCGTGCCTGCGCTTGCGAGTGTGTGTGTGTGTGTGAGACAGAGAGCTTTAGTGTTGCAGGTGTGTAATTATACATGAAAAATGGTTTCAAAGAGGAGCTGTAGCAGAGGGACGCAGACAGACAGACGGTAGTGAAAGTAGGCCACTAAGTAACTTCAGTTCTATTTATTGTCTCTATCCCACATGAGATGAGACTGTGATCATGTGATCATATTACATTTCCATGAACGTTTGTCAAAAGTATTTTTAGTGATAAAATATTTCAGTATTTTAAAACAGCAACAACAGTTATCAGATGATTTAGAGAAATAAACTAAATAATTCAACAAAGTAGTTCAATTCTTCCTGTTTTCTAACAAGTAGAGATTATACAGTATGCCGTTTTTTTAGGAAGTATGACATTTTGACTGTATCTTGTAATCCCTGCGGGAATTGAACTCATGACCTCAACATGGCTAGATCCACGCGCTCAGCACCTTAGTCTGTACTGTAACCTTGTGAACCATTCATTCACTCTGATTTGCAGGTATAAAGCGTGACCTCTAGTGTGACCTAGTGAAATCAGGATATATCTTTGCCCTTTCCGACTGCATCTCTGTATCCCAATTCTAGAAGTCTATGTTTGTAATATCCTCATGAAGTGTTCTCTCTGTTTTGCAGATACGGTGACATGGTACCCAAGACCATCGTGGGGAAGGTGTTTGGTTCCATCTGTTCTCTGAGCGGGGTGCTGGTCATCGCCCTGCCCGTTCCCGTCATCGTGTCCAACTTCAGCCGCATTTACCACCAGAGCCAGCGGGCAGAAAAACGAAGAGCTCAAAAGGTAAAGTGGCCGTACTGTGTGTGTTTGTGTGTGTGTGTGTGTGTACCTGCGTGTGTGTGTTTGTGTGTGTGTGTGTGTGTGTGTGTGTACCTGCGTGTGTGTGTGTGTGTGTGTGTGTGTGTTTGTGTGTGTGTGTGTGTGTGTGTACCTGCGTGTGTGTGTGTGTGTGTGTGTGTGTGTGTGTGTGTACCTGCGTGTGTGTGTTTGTGTGTGTGTGTGTGTGTGTGTGTACCTGCGTGTGTGTGTGTGTGTGTGTGTGTGTGTACCTGCGTGTGTGTTTGTGTGTGTGTGTCCCTCCCTCTCTTCCTCCCTCCTTATATCCCCACTACCTCTCTTCTTTCCTGTCTGTCAGTTTCCTATCTGTGTCTGTAGCTGTTATTTCTCTGTCTGTGTCAGAGAGCTAACCAGCACAGAGAGAGAAAAAAACAACCTTTTGTAGACTTAAACAGAGGAGTGTTACCTTTCGTTCAAACAGAAAACCCGGATCGCTAAAAACCGTGCATCGAAGAGCCGGGGCGCTAACTCGTACATGCACTACAAACGCTACAAAGGTCATTTCCTGATCCACAACTCTCTCAAAGAGGTACTGTGACAGAACCGACCGGTTGGTGGGGCTCATCATCGGCCCGTGACCAGTGCTGCATGTCTCTCAGCTCAGAGCCATGTTGTGACCACGGGGGGCTGCGTAACACCAGGGGGACTGCTTATGGCGTATCATCAGGAGGACTGCTTATGGCGTAACACCAGGGGGACTGCTTATGGCTTATCATCAGGAGGACTGCTTATGGCGTAACATCAGGGGGACTGCTTATGGCGTAACATCAAGGGGACTGCTTATGGCGTAACATCAGGCGGACTGCTTATGGCGTAACATCAGGGAGACTGCTTATGGCGTAACATCAGGGGGACTGCTTATGGCGTAACACCAGGGGGACTGCTTATGGTGTAACACCAGGGGCTGTTGCCCTTGCTGCTCCCAATCCAGTGCTTCAGTATAGTTGGCTTCGTCGTAGACTGTCTTGACAGCACCAATCACCTCTTTCTCAGCTACAGCATTGACATGCACTTTCCAAACTCTATCAGGACCAGCGCTCCACTCTGTTACTCCCCCTGCTGGCGAATTGGAGCTATCACTCACATTGACTCATCATAACCAAGTCGTGCAACTGTCTGCCATACAGGGTGTAGGGTGAAGTTTCCCCTAGATGCTGAACTTCGGTTAGTTTTAATATGTTATATTTAAGATTGGGGTGAAAAAGCTGATCCTAGATCTGTACCTAGAGGAAACTTCATCCTGGAGGGTCCAACAGGGTTTGTAGGGAAAAGATAGAAGGAGTCACAAATGTTTTTTCAGCTGAACACCTGGCTGCTTATCACTCAGTATATGTTGTCTGGAGTGATGAATCACGCTTCACCATCTGGCAGTCCGACGGACAAATCTGAGTTTGGCGGATGCCAGGAGAACGCTACCTGCCCAAATTTATATTGCAACTGTAAAGTTTGGTGGAGGAGAAATAATGGTATAGGGCTGTTTTCATTGTTCAGGTTAGGCCCCTTAGTTCCAGTGAAGGGAAATCTTAAAGTTACAGCATACAATGACATTCTAGATGATTCTGTGCTTCCAACTTTGTGGCAACAGTTTGGGGAAGTCCATTTCCTGTTTCAGCATGACAATGCCTCCGTGCACAAATCGAGGTCCAACCATAAATGGTTTGTCGAGATCGGTGTGGAAGAATTTGACTGGCCTGCACAGAGCCCTGACCTCAACCCCATCGAACACCTTTGGGATGAATTGGAACGCCGACTGCAAGCCAAGACTAATCGGCCAACATCAGTGCCCAACCTCACTAATGCTCTTGAGGCTGAATGGAAGCAAGTCCCCACAACCATGTCCCAACATCCAGTGGAAAACCTTCCTAGAGGAGTGGAGGATGTTATAACAGCAGAAGGGGGACCAACTCCATATTAATGCCCATGATTTTGGAATGAGATGTTTGACGAGCAGGTGTCCTCATACTTTTGGTCATATAGTGTATCTTCCATAGGGTCATCTAAGAACCATTGCAGGCTAGGCTTCTTCATTTCAGCACTGCGTGTGGTTTTCTACAGCTGGCCAATGCCTAACACTCCTCTGCTCAGAGTTGGTCCCTCAGTAATGTTTAGCCCTAATTCCTATTCTCTGTCTTCTTCTCTCTGTGTACCCCAATGTTTAGCCCTAATTCCTATTCTCTGTCTTCTCCTCTCTGTGTACCCCAATGTTTAGCCCTAATTCCTATTCTCTGTATTCTTCTCTCTGTGTACCCCAATGTTTAGCCCTAATTCCTATTCTCTGTCTTCTTCTCTCTGTGTACCCCAATGTTTAGCCCTAATTCCTATTCTCTGTATTCTTCTCTCTGTGTACCCCAATGTTTAGCCCTAATTCTTATTCTCTGTCTTCTTCTCTCTGTGTACCCCAATGTTTAGCCCTAATTCCTATTCTCTGTCTTCTTCTCTCTGTGTACCCCAATGTTTAGCCCTAATTCCTATTCTCTGTCTTGTTCTCTCCCCAAGGCGTCCAAGGAAGCAGGACAGCTCCTAGTGGGAAAACCCAACATTCCCTTTGAGAGCCATCATCATCACCTTCTGCACTGCCTGGAGAAGACCACAGTAAGAACACCTTTACCATAACCCCTAACCATAACCTTTACCATAAACATAACCATAACCCCTAACCATAACCTTTACCATAACCATAACCTTTACCATAACCTTTACCATAACCATAACCTTTACCATAAACATAACCATAACCCCTAACCATAACCTTTACCATAACCATAACCTTTACCATAACCTTTACCATAACCATAACCTTTACCATAAACATAACCTTTACCATAAACATAACCATAACCCCTAACCATAACCTTTACCATAACCTTTACCATAACCTTTACCATAAACATAACCATAACCCCTAACCATAACCCCTAACCATAACCTCTAACCATAACCTTTACCATAACCATAACCCCTAACCATAACCTTTACCATAACCTTTACCATAACCATAACCTTTACCATAAACATAACCTTTACCATAAACATAACCATAACCCCTAACCATAACCTTTACCATAAACAAGCACACACAACACACACGCACACACGCATACACAGACACACACACACACACACACACACCTACATGCCGTTCTATATGGTAGAGTATATGCCTGCATCATACCCCTTAGTGCTGCGTGCAGTATTATGTATGTTGGCTGAGGAGAAACATGAACAGGAAGCAGGAGAGAGAGAGAGAAATGCTTTTACTCCTATGGAACTTTTGTTGGTGTAATGTTTACTGTTAATTTTATTGTTTATTGTCTACTTCATTTGCTTTGGCAATGTTAACATATGTTTCCCATGCAAAGTAAAGCCCTTAAATTGAAATTGAATTGAGAGACAGAGACAGAGAATAACTACTGTGGGTTATGCTTCAACAAAATCCTCTGCATTATCATTAACAGCAGACGTACATTTCCTCAGTGAAAACAATGTACTGAGCAATTGTCAAATTGGCATTTGACCAAATTATCGTACGACAGACCACGTATTCACCCTGCACACCCTAATTGAAAAACAAAACAACCAAAACAAAGCCAAAGTCTTCTCATGCTTTGTTGATTTCAACAAAAGCCTTCAACTCAATTTGGCATGAGGGTCTAGTATACAAATTGATGGAAAGTGGTGTTGGGGAAAAAACATACAACATTATGAAATCCATGTACACAAACAACAAGTCTGCGGTTAAAATAGGCAAAAAACCACACGCATTTCTTCCCACAGGGCCGTGGGGTGAGACAGGGATGCAGCTTAAGACCCACCCTCTTCAACATATATATAAATGAATTGGTGAGGGCTCTAGAACAGCCTGCAGCACCCGGCCTCACCCTACAAGAATTGATTCAAAATGGCGCCGGAAGAAATGGCAGCAGTTTTACAGGCCCCCAACCAATTGTGCTATATTTTTTCTGCGTTATTTCTAACTTATTTTGTACATAATGTTTCTGCAACCGTATCGTACGACAGAAAAGAGCTTCTGGATATCAGGACAGCGATCACTCACCTCGTATTAGACAAAGATTTTTTCTACAATGAGCAAGACGCACAGGACATTCTCCAAACACCCAGCAGGGCCGACATCCCTGTTATTTGCAAGAGGAAGCGATGCAGGTACAAAGAACAAAGAATCGGATGCCTCGTCAGGACCCGCAGAAGGCAAGTGGGAAAGCTGCCGTTACCGTCAAAACTACTAGCCAACTTGCAATCATTGGGCAATAAATTATACAAGGTACGATCACGAATATCCTACCAACAGGACATAAAAAACTGTAATATCCAATGTTTCACGGAATCGTGGCTGAATGACGACATGGATATTCAGCTAGCGGGATATACGCTGCACAGGCAAGATAGAGCAGCACACCGGTAAGACGAACAATAGCTGGTGCACGAAATCTAAGGATGTCTCTAGATTTTGCTCGCCTGAAGTAGAGTATATTGTGATAAACTGCAGGCCACACTACTTGCCTAGAGAGTTTTCAGCTATACTTTTCATGGCTGTTATTTTAACACCACCGACAGATGATGGCACTAAGACTGCACTCAGTCAGCTGTATAAGGAAATAAGCAAACAGGAAACCGCTCACCCAGAGGCGGTGCTCCTAGTGGCCGGAGACTTTAATGCAGGGAAACTTTAATCAGTTCTACCAAATTTCTACCAAATTTCACATGTTAAATGTGTAACCAGAGATAAAACAAATTCTAGACCACCTTTACTCCACACACAGAGATGCGTACAAAGCTCTCGCTCACCCTCCATTTTGTAAATCTGACCACAATTCTATACTCCTGATTCCTGCTTACAAGCAAAAATTAAAGCAGGAAGCACCAGTGACCAGATCAATAAAAAAAAGTGGTCAGAGGAAGCAGATGCTAAACTACAGGACTGCTTTGCTATCACAGACTGGAACATGTTCCGGGATTCTTCCGATGACATTGAGGAGTACTCCACATCAGTCACTGGCTTCATCAATAAGTGCATTGAGGACGTCGTCCCCACAGTGACTGCACGTACATACCCCAACCAGAAGCCATGAATTACAGGCAACACTCGCACTGAGCTAAATGATAGAGCTGCCTCTTTCAAGGTGCGGGACTCTAACCCGGAAGCTTACAAGAAATCCCTCTATGCCCTGCGACGAACCATCAAACAAGCAAAGCGTCAATACAGGGCTAAGATTGAATCATACTACACCGGCTCCGACTCCGACGCTCGTCTCATGTGGCAGGGCTTGCAAACTATTACAGTCTACAAAGGGGAGCACAGCCGCGAGCTGCGCAGTGACACGAGCCTACCAGACGAGCTAAATAACTTCTATGCTCGCTTCGAGGCAAGCAACACTGAGGCATGCATGAGACCATCAGCTGCGCCGGACTACTGTGTGATCACGCTCTTCGTGTCATGTTGTCTTGTCTCTGTCCTTTCCCTTCACCCTGTCTCCCTCTGCTGGTCGTGTTAGGTTACCTTTTCTCCCCCGCTTTCCCCCAGCTGTCCCTTGTCTCCTCTAACTACCCATTCACCCCGTTCCCCACCTGTTCCCTTTTGTCCCTCTGATTAGGTCCCTATATCTCTCTCTGTTTCTGCTCCTGTCCTTGTCGGATTCTTGTTTGTTTGTGTCATTCATGCCTGAACCAGACTGTCGTCATGTTTGCTGTAACCTTGTCCTGTCCTGTCGGAATCTGCCGGTCCATCTGAGCCTACCTATGTTTGGTAATTAAAGAAGCTCTGTTTAAGTTGATTCGCTTTTGGGTCCTCATTCACGCACCGTAACAGAAGAATCCGACCAAGAATGGACCCAGCGACTTCGGATCCTCTCCACTCAGCCGTCGAGATCCAGGGAGCGATGCTAGGCAGACACAAGCAGGAATTGTCTGCTGCTCGACATGCCGTTGAGACCCTGGCCACCCAAGTCTCCAACCTCACAGAACAGGTTCACCATCTCCGCCTCGATCCACCGGCCACTTCCAGGGCTTTCGAATCTCCGGAGCCCAGAATCAATAACCCGCCGTGTTACTCTGGGGAGCCCACTGAATGCCGCTCGTTCCTCACCCAGTGTGATATTGTGTTTTCTCTCCAGCCCAACACTTACTCCAGGAGCACTGCTCGTGTCGCCTACGTCATATCTCTCCTTATTGGACGGGCTCGTGAGTGGGGCACGGCAATCTGGGAGGCAAGGGCTGAGTGTACTAACCAGTATCAAGACTTTAAGGAGGAGATGATACGGGTTTTTGATCGATCTGTTTTTGGGGAGGAGGCTTCCAGGGCCCTGTCTTCCCTATGTCAAGGCAATCGATCCATAACAGACTACTCTATTGAGTTTCGCACTCTTGCTGTCTCCAGTGGCTGGAACGAGCCGGCCTTGCTCGCTCGTCTTCTGGAGGGTTTCCGCGCAGAGGTAAAGGATGAGATTCTCTCCCGGGAGGTTCCTTCCAGCGTGGATTCCTTGATTGAACTCGCTATTCGCATTGAGCGACGGGTTGATCTTCGTCACCGAGCTCGTGGAAAGGAGCTCGCGCTCTCCGTCGCCTCCCTCTCCGCATCACTACCATCTTCCTCTGCCGGCTCGGGTGCTGAGCCCATGCAGCTGGGAGGTATCCGCATCTCGACTGAGGAGAGGGAACGGAGAATCACCAACCGCCTCTGTCTCTATTGCGGTTCCGCTGGTCATTTTGTCACTTCATGTCCAGTAAAAGGCCAGAGCTCGTCAGTAAGCGGAGGGCTACTGGTGAGCGCTACTACTCCTGTCTCTCCTTCAAGATCCTGCACTACCTTGTCGGTCCATCTACGCTGGACCGGTTCGTCAGCTTCCTGCAGTGCCTTAATAGACTCTGGGGCGGAAGGCTGTTTTATGGACGAGACCTGGGCTCGGGAACATGACATTCCTCTCAGACAGTTAAAGGAGCCCACGGCCTTGTTCGCCCTGGATGGTAGTCCTCTCCCCAGGATTCAGCGTGAGACGCTACCTTTAACCCTCACTGTTTCTGGTAATCATAGTGAAACCATTTCTTTTTTAATTTTTCGTTCACCTTTTACACCTGTTGTTTTGGGCCATCCCTGGCTAGTTTGTCATAATCCTTCCATTAATTGGTCTAGTAATTCTATCCTCTCCTGGAACGTCTCTTGTCATGTGAAATGTTTAATGTCTGCTATCCCTCCTGTTTCCTCTGTCTCTTCTTCACAGGAGGAGCCTGGTGATTTGACAGGGGTGCCGGAGGAATATCACGATCTGCGCACGGTGTTCAGTCGGTCCAGGGCCACCTCTCTTCCTCCACACCGGTCGTATGATTGTAGTATTGATCTCCTTCCGGGAACCACCCCCCCCCGGGGTAGACTATACTCTCTGTCGGCTCCCGAACGTAAGGCTCTCGAAGATTATTTGTCTGTAGCTCTTGACGCCGGTACCATAGTCCCCTCCTCCTCTCCCGCCGGAGCGGGGTTTTTTTTTGTCAAGAAGAAGGACGGGTCTCTGCGCCCCTGCATAGATTATCGAGGGCTGAATGACATAACAGTGAAGAATCGTTATCCGCTTCCTCTTATGTCTTCAGCCTTCGAGATCCTGCAGGGAGCCAGGTTTTTCACTAAGTTGGACCTTCGTAACGCTTACCATCTCGTGCGCATCAGGGAGGGGGACGAGTGGAAGACGGCGTTTAACACTCCGTTAGGGCACTTTGAATACCGGGTTCTTCCTTTCGGCCTCGCTAACGCTCCAGCTGTCTTTCAGGCATTAGTCAATGATGTCCTGAGAGACATGCTGAACATCTTTGTTTTCGTTTACCTTGACGATATCCTGATTTTTTCACCGTCACTCCAGATTCATGTTCAGCACGTTCGACGTGTCCTCCAGCGCCTTTTAGAGAATTGTCTTTTTGTGAAGGCTGAGAAGTGCACTTTTCATGCCTCCTCCGTCACATTTCTCGGTTCTGTTATTTCCGCTGAAGGCATTAAGATGGATCCCGCTAAGGTCCAAGCTGTCATTGATTGGCCCGTCCCTAAGTCACGCGTCGAGCTGCAGCGCTTTCTCGGCTTCGCGAACTTCTATCGTCGTTTCATCCGTAATTTCGGTCAGGTGGCAGCTCCTCTCACAGCCCTTACTTCTGTCAAGACGTGCTTTAAGTGGTCCGTTTCCGCCCAGGGAGCTTTTGATCTCCTCAAGAATCGTTTTACATCCGCTCCTATCCTTGTTACACCTGACGTCTCTAGACAGTTCGTTGTCGAGGTTGACGCGTCAGAGGTGGGAGTGGGAGCCATCCTTTCTCAGCGCTCCCTCTCTGACGACAAGGTCCACCCATGCGCGTATTTTTCTCATCGCCTGTCGCCGTCGGAACGTAACTATGATGTGGGTAACCGCGAACTGCTCGCCATCCGGTTAGCCCTAGGCGAATGGCGACAGTGGTTGGAGGGGGCGACCGTTCCTTTTGTCGTTTGGACTGACCATAGGAACCTTGAGTACATCCGTTCTGCCAAACGACTTAATGCGCGTCAGGCGCGTTGGGCGCTGTTTTTCGCTCGTTTCGAGTTCGTGATTTCTTATCGTCCGGGCTCTAAGAACACCAAGCCTGATGCTTTGTCTCGTCTCTTCAGTTCTTCAGTAGCCTCCACTGACCCCGAGGGGATTCTCCCTGAGGGGCGTGTTGTCGGGTTGACTGTCTGGGGAATTGAGAGGCAGGTAAAGCAAGCACTCACTCAAACTCCGTCGCCGCGCGCTTGTCCTAGGAACCTTCTTTTCGTTCCCGTTCCTACTCGTCTGGCCGTTCTTCAGTGGGCTCACTCTGCCAAGTTAGCCGGCCACCCTGGCGTTCGGGGTACGCTTGCTTCCATTCGCCAGCGTTTCTGGTGGCCCACCCGGGAGCATGACACGCGTCGTTTCGTGGCTGCTTGTTCGGTCTGCGCGCAGACTAAGTCCGGTAACTCTCCTCCTGCCGGCCGTCTCAGGCCGCTTCCTATTCCCTCTCGACCGTGGTCTCACATCGCCTTAGATTTTGTCACCGGACTGCCTTCGTCAGCGGGGAAGACTGTTATTCTTACGGTTGTCGATAGGTTCTCTAAGGCGGCTCATTTCATTCCCCTTGCTAAGCTTCCTTCTGCTAAAGAGACGGCACAAATCATCATCGAGAATGTTTTCAGAATTCATGGCCTTCCGTCAGACGTCGTTTCGGACAGAGGTCCGCAATTCACGTCTCAATTTTGGAGGGAGTTTTGCCGTTTGATTGGGGCTTCCGTCAGTCTCTCTTCCGGCTTTCACCCCCAGTCTAACGGTCAAGCAGAACGGGCCAATCAGACTATTGGTCGCATCTTACGCAGTCTTTCTTTTCGCAACCCTGCGTCTTGGTCAGAACAGCTCCCCTGGGCAGAATACGCCCACAACTCGCTTCCTTCGTCTGCGACCGGGCTATCTCCTTTTCAGAGTAGCCTCGGGTACCAGCCTCCGTTGTTCTCATCTCAGTTCGCCGAGTCCAGCGTCCCCTCCGCTCAGGCTTTTGTCCAACGTTGCGAGCGCACCTGGAAGAGGGTCAGGTCTGCACTTTGCCGTTATAGGGCGCAGACTGTGAGAGCTGCTAATAAGCGTAGAACTAAGAGCCCTAGGTATTGTCGCGGTCAGAGAGTTTGGCTCTCCACTCAGAACCTTCCCCTTAAGACGGCTTCTCGCAAGTTGACCCCGCGGTTCATTGGTCCATTCCGTATCTCTCAGGTCATTAATCCTGTCGCAGTGCGACTTCTTCTTCCGCGATATCTTCGTCGCGTCCACCCTGTCTTCCATGTCTCCTGTGTTAAGCCCGTTCTTCGCGCCCCCGCTCGTCTTCCCCCCCCCCCCCCCCCATCCTTGTCGAGGGCGCACCTATCTACAGGGTCCGTAAGATCTTGGACATGCGTCCTCGGGGCCGTGGTCATCAGTACCTAGTTGACTGGGAGGGGTACGGTCCTGAGGAGAGGAGTTGGGTTCCCTCTCGGGACGTGCTGGACCGTGCGCTGATTGATGATTTCCTCCGTGGCCGCCAGGTTTCCTCCTCGAGTGCGCCAGGAGGCGCTCGGTGAGTGGGGGGGTACTGTCATGTTGTCTTGTCTCTGTCCTTTCCCTTCACCCTGTCTCCCTCTGCTGGTCGTGTTAGGTTACCTTTTCTCCCCCGCTTTCCCCCAGCTGTCCCTTGTCTCCTCTAACTACCCATTCACCCCGTTCCCCACCTGTTCCCTTTTGTCCCTCTGATTAGGTCCCTATATCTCTCTCTGTTTCTGCTCCTGTCCTTGTCGGATTCTTGTTTGTTTGTGTCATTCATGCCTGAACCAGACTGTCGTCATGTTTGCTGTAACCTTGTCCTGTCCTGTCGGAATCTGCCGGTCCATCTGAGCCTACCTATGTTTGGTAATTAAAGAAGCTCTGTTTAAGTTGATTCGCTTTTGGGTCCTCATTCACGCACCGTAACACTTCGTAGCCGACGTGAGTAAGACCTTTAAACAGGTCAACATTCACAAGGCCGCGGGGCCAGACGGATTACCAGGACGTGTGCTCCGGGCATGTGCTGACCAACTGGCAGGTGTTTTCACTGACATTTTCAACATGTCCCTGATTGAGTCTGTAATACCAACATGTTTCAAGCAGACCACCATAGTCCCTGTGCCCAAGAACATAAAGGCAACCTGCCTAAATGACTACAGACCCGTAGCACTCACGTCCGTAGCCACAAAGTGCTTTGAAAGGCTGGTAATGGCTCACATCAACACCATTATCCCAGAAACCCTAGACCCACTCCAATTTGCATACCGCTCAAACAGATCCACAGATGATGCAATCTCTATTACACTCCACACTGCCCTTTCCCACCTGGACAAAAGGAACACCTATGTGAGAATGCTGTTCATTGACTACAGCTCAGCGTTCAACACCATAGTACCCTAGGCCTGATCACCGACAACGACGAGACAGCCTATAGGGAGGAGGTCAGAGACCTGGCCGGGTGGTGCCAGAATAACAACCGATACCTCAACGTAACCAAGACTAAGGAGATGATTGAGGACTACAGGAAAAGGAGCACCAATCACGCCCCCATTCTCATCGACGGGGCTGTAGTGGAGCAGGTTGAGAGCTTCAAGTTCCTTGGTTCCACATCAAGTTCCACATCAGGGCACGACATTGCCTATTCCCCCTCAGGAAACTAAAAAGATTTGGCATGGGTCCTGAGATCCTCAAAAGGTTCTACATTTGCAACATCGAGAGCATCCTTACCGGTTGCATCACTGCCTGGTACGGCAATTGCTCGGCCTCCGACCGCAAGGCACTCCAGAGGGTAGTGTGTACGGCACAGTACATCACTGGGGCTAAGCTGCCTGCCATCCAGTCAAAGACCCCAGCCACCCCAGTCATAGACTGTTCTCTCTGCTACCGCATGGCAAGCGGTACCAGAGTGCCAAGTCTAGGACAAAAAGGCTTCTCAACAGTTTTTACCCCCAAGCCATAAGACTCCTGAACAGGTAATCAAATGGCTAACCAGACTATCTGCATTGTGTGCCACCCCCCAGCCCTCTTTTTACGCTGCTGCTACTCTCTGTTTATCATAGATGCATAGTCACTATACAGTCATGTACATACTACCTCAATTGGCCCGACCAACCAGTGCCCCTGCACATTGGCTAACCAGGCGATCTGCATTGTGTCCCGCCACCCCCTCTTTTATGCTACTGCTCCTCTCTGTTCATCATATAATAATACTAATATTAATAATAATAATATTAATACTACCTCAGCCAGCCTGACTAATATAGCCTTGCTACTGTATATAACCTTGCTACTCTATATAGCCTCTCTACTGTATATAGCCTCTCTACTGTATATAGCCTCTATACTGTATATAGCCTCTCTACTGTATATAGCCTCTCTACTGTATATAGCCTCTCTACTGTATATAGCCTCGCTACTGTTATTTTCAACTGTCTTTTTACTGTTGTTTTATTTCTTTACTTACCTATTGTTCACCTAATACCTTTTTGGCACTATTGAGCCTGTAAGTAAGCATTTCACTCTAAGATCTACCTACACCTGCTGTATTCAGCATTTCACTCTAAGGTCTACCTACACCTGCTGTATTCAGCATTTCACTCTAAGGTCTACCTACACCTGCTGTATTCGGCGCACTTGACAAATTAACTTTGATTTCATTTCAATTTGAAGTGAAATGTCTACTGTTTGCTGATGATCTGGTGCTTCTGTCACCAACCAAGGAGGACTTACAGCAGCACCTAGATCTTCTGCACAGATTCTGCCAGACCTGGGCCCTGACAGTAAATCTCAGTAAGACAAAAATAATGGTGTTCCAAAAAAGGTTCAGTCGCCAGGACCACAAATACAAATTCTATCTAGACACCGTTGCCCTAGAACACACAAAAACTATACATACCTTGGCTTAAACATCAGCGCCACAGGTAACTTCCACAAAGCTGTGAACAATCTGAGACAAGGCAAGACGGGCATTCTATGCCATCAAAATGAACATAAAATTTGACATACCAATTAGACTGGCTAAAAATACTTGAATCAGTTATAGAGCCCATTGTCCATTATGGTTGTGAGGTCTGGGGTCCGCTCACCAACCAAGACTTCACAAAATGGGACAAACACCAAATTGAGACTGCATGCAGAATTTAGCAAAAATTATCCTCAGTGTACAACATAAAACACCAAATAATGCATGCAGAGCAGAATTAGGCCGATACCTTCTAATGATCAAAATCCACAACCACCAACCACCAAATCCACAACCACCAAATTCTACAACCACCTAAAAGGAAGCGATTCCCAAACCTTCCATAACAAAGCCATCACCCACAGAGAGATGAACCTGGAGAAGAATCCCCTAACTAAGCAAGCTGGTCCTGGGGCTCTGTTCACAAACACACCCCACAGAGCCTCAGGACAGCAACACAATTAGACCCAATCAAATTATGAGAAAACAAAAAGATAATTACTTGACACATTGGAAAGAATTAACAAAAAAACTGAGCAAACTCAAATGCTATTTGGCCCTAAACAGAGAGTACACAGTGGCAGAATACCTGACCACTGTGACTGACCCCAAATTAAGGAAAGCTTTGACTATGTACATTGGAAAGGCTGCCGTAGACAGACCTGGCTCTCAAGAGAAGACAGGCTATGTGCACACTGCCCACAAAATGAGGTGGAAACTGAGCTGCACTTCCTAACCTCCTGCCAAATGTATGACCATATTAGAGAGACATATTTCCCTCAGATTACACAGACCCACAAAGAATTAGAAAACAAATCAAATTTTGATAAACTCACATATCTACTGGGTGAAATACCACAGTGTGCCGTCACAGCAACAAGATTTGTGACCTGTTGCCACAATGGCAACGAGTGAACTATACTATATTTATGTTTATTTATATTCCCTTTTGTACTTTAACTATTTGCACATCGTTACAACACTGTATAGATACATAATATGACGTGTAATCTTTTGGAACTTCTATGAGTGTAATGTTCACTGTTCATTTTTATTGTTTATTTCACGTTTGTATAGTCTCTACTTCACTTACTTTGGTAATGTTAACATATGTTTCACATGCCAATAAAGCCCCTTGAATTGAGAGCGCGAGAGCAAGAGAGAGCTTGGTAGCTTGCCGATTCTCCACACTTCTCCCACAGAACAAGTGTAAGCATTGGCTGAAGGGACTTTCCCACCATTGTTAAATCCATCACGGAATGCGCAACTTCCAACTCCAGGAGAAGGGTGGAGCTGTTCCCTCCCCCCCGTCCTCGTTTACTCCCCTTCGAAGATCTAATTGGACTGGATATATAAAAAAGCAATATGATAGGTGGAGCTGACCTTTACACCCACTCAATTGTTTCAGATTGATGAATGGGAGTGAACTACAGAAAATGGGAGGGAACATCTTCCTGAAAAATATAGTATTTCATTTTAGTCATTTAGCAGACTCTCTTATCTAGAGGGACTTACATTAGTGCATTCATCTTAAGATACAGTAGCGAGGTGAGACAACAGTTGCAGTAACTAGATTACATTACATTAAATAGGCTATCAGCCCGAACCTCTTGGTTTAAACTGAGCTTTTTTGTTTAATTTCTGTTTGTAAGTTTGTTTAAAATGTATGTATTGAGAGACGCAATGATGGTGATGGGGTGTGAGAAGCTTTATGTGTGCTTTGTCTCTGTTGTTGTATCTCTTAATATGGGTGAAAATTGTAAAATTCCAATAAAAATACTGTTAAAAAAAAAAAAGAGGCTATCAGCAAAGTCAGTGGTAGTTTTTTTTTTTTTTTTTTAATTGCGGGGGGGGTAAGACTGAGGTGTCTTATTTAAGATACTCTTTGAAGAGGTAGAGTTTCAGGCATTAAGATGGGAAGATGGGCAGGGACTCTGCTGTCCTAGCAGTGGCGGCTGGTGGGAGGAGCTATAGGAGGACAGGCTCACTGTAATTGGCTGGAATGGAATCAATGGAAAGGTATCGAAACACATCAAACATATGGAAACCACATTTGAGTACTTTTCATTTATTACATTCTAGCCATTACAATGAGCATGTCCTCCTAAATCTCATCCCAGCAGCCTCCTCAGTGTCCTAACATCAGGGGGAAGCTGGCTCCACCATTGGGGTGCCAGGACAGAAAAGGACTTTAGGGACGACCAAGAGACCAGAGGTGGCAGAAAGGAGTGAGGTTGGGATGTAGGCTTTGAGCAGAGCCTGAAGGTAGGGAGGGGCAGTTCTCCTTGCTGCTCCGTACGCAACCACCTTTGTCTTGTAGTGGAACCGAGCTTCTGTAACGGATGTGAAACGGCTAGCTAGTTAGCGGTGCTGGTGGTAACGGATGTGAAACGGCTAGCTAGTTAGCGGTGCTGGTGGTAACGGATGTGAAACGGCTAGCTAGTTAGCGGTGCTGGTGGTAACGGATGTGAAACGGCTAGCTAGTTAGCGGTGCTGGTGGTAACGGATGTGAAACGGCTAGCTAGTTAGCGGTGCTGGTGGTAACGGATGTGAAACGGCTAGCTAGTTAGCGGTGCTGGTGGTAACGGATGTGAAACGGCTAGCTAGTTAGCGGTGCTGGTGGTAACGGATGTGAAACGGCTAGCTTAGTTAGCGGTGGTACGCTCTAAATAGCGTTTCAATCAGTAACGTCACTTGCTCTGAGACCTTGAAGTAGTGGTTCCCCTTGCTCTGCGAGGGCCGTGGCATTTGTGGAGCGATGGGTAACGATGCTTCGTGGGGTGACTGTTGTTGATGTGTGCAGAGGGTCCCTGGTTCGAGCCCGGGTATGTGCGAGGGGACGGTCTAAAGTTATACTGTTACACTTCCACCGAGAGCCAATGGAGTGTACGGAGCACCGGGGTGACATGGGAGCTGCAGCTTTCTGGATAAAATGCTGGGGTTTAACAAGTTGGGAGCCAACAGAGAGTTGTAGTAGTTCAGATGTGTTATGAAGAGTGCCTGGATTAGGACCTGCACTCTTTCCTGTGTGAGATAAGGTCGTACTCTACGGATGTTGTTGAACATGAACCTGCAGGAGCGAGACACTGTTATTATATTTGCAGAGAATTACAGGGTGTTGTCCAGGGTCACGCCAAGGTTCTTTTCACTCTGGGAGGGGGACACTGTGTAGTTGTCAACCGTGATAGAGAGGTCATGGAGCGTGTAGGCCTTCCCCTGGAGGAGGAGCAGCTCTATCTTGTCGAGGTTGAGCTTGAGGTGGTTGGCTGAAATCCAAGCTGAGATATCTGCCAGCAATGCACAGATGCATGTCGCCACCTGGGTGTCAGAAGGGGGGAAGGAGAAAAGTTGAGTGTCATCTGCATAGCAATGATAGGAGAGACCATGGGAGGATATGACAGAGCCAAGTGACTTGTGTATAGAGAAAAGATGAGAGGAGCTAGAACCAAGCCCTGGGGGACACTAGTAGTGATAACACGTGGTGCAGACACAGATCCTCTCCAAGCCACCTGGTAGGAGCGGCCTGCCAGGTAGGATGCAATCCAAGAGTGTGCAGAGGATCTGATGGTTCACGGATGTTGAAGGCAGCAGATGGATCTAGGAGGATGAGAACAGAGGAGAGAGAGTCAGCATTGGCAGAGCGGAGAGCCTCCGTGACAAAGTGGAGAGCAGTCTCAGTTGAGTGACCTGTCTTGAAGCCTGACTGTTCAGGGTCAAGAAGGTCATTCTGAGAGAGATAAAAAAAAAAGAGAGTTGCTCAGAAACAGCACGCTCAAGTGTTTTGGAAAGAACAGAAAGAAGGGATACCAGTCTGTAGTTTTTGACATCAAAGGGATCGAGGGTTGGTTTCTTGTGGAGGGGAGTGACTCTGGACATCTTGAAGTCAGTGGGGACGCAGCCAGTGGTCAGGGATGAGTAAGTGAGGGAAGTGAGGAATGGGAGAAGGTCTCCAGAGAAAAGGGGATGGGGTCAAGTGGGCAGGTGGTCAGGCGGCTGGACATCACTAGTCGCAGGATTTCATCTGGAGAGAGAAGGTAGAAAGAGGTCAAGGCGTAGGGTAGTTCTGTGTGAGTGGGACCAGTGGACTCAGTAGGCTGTGTGAATGAGGAGTGGATGACGTCAAAGAAAGTGGTTGACAAAGTCGTCTGCAGAGAGAGAGGAGGTGGAGTGAAATAGGAGGGAGGGGGAGGTGGAGTGATATAGGAGGGAGAAGGTGGAAAAGAGTTTCCCAGGTTTGGAGGCAGAGGCGTGGAATTAGAGTGACAGGAAGCGGCTTTAGCAGTGGATACAGAAGAACAAGTAGAGAGGAGGTAATGGAAGGATGGAAGGAAGTTTGGTTTTCCTCCATTTTTGCTCAGCTGCCCACAGCTCTATTCTGTGAGCCACGCAGTGAGTCACTCAGCCACAGAGCAGGAGGGGAGGATCGAGCCGGTTGGGAGGAAAGTGGACAGTGAAAATCAAAAGGAGACGAGAGTAGGGTCGAAGAGGCAGGAGAGAGAGAGAGAGTCAGGAGACAGCAGGGTGAAGGATTTAGTAGAAGGGAGAGATGATAGGATAGAAGAGGAGAGATTAGTGGGAAAGAGAGCGACGATTAAAATACCATCTGGTTAGGGGCTGAGTGGGTAGGGAGAGAGGGAGAAAAAAATGTGATTGACAGCACCCAGTACGATACGTAGGGAAATTAGCTTATCAAGGTGTCATACTCATTGAGGAACTCTCCAAGGTCACCTGGTGGCCGATAGATGTTAAGCTTGAGTGAACAAGTGGACAAGTTACATTCGAAAGAGGAGCTGGAAAGGTGAGAGTGGGGGAAAAATAGAAAATATAAATTCATTAGAAATAAGTATCTCTGACACCACCGCAACGACCAGATGCTCTCGGAATATGAGAGTTCACATAGTCAGATGAAGAGAGAGCAGCCGGAGTAGAAGTGTTTTCTGGGGTATGTGGACAAAGGTATGTGGGCAACCCTTCAAATCAGTGGAAACAGATATTTCAGCCACACCCGTTGCTGACAGGTGTATAAAATCGAGCACACAGCCATAGAATAAAAAATACTAAATCAAGCTCAGCTGCGAAGTGGTAGGCCACAGAACGAGACCGCCAAGTGCTGAAGCGCATAACGCGTAAAAATGGTCTGTCCACGGTTGCAAGCCTCCGGAAGCAACGTCAGCACAAGAACGGTTCGTCGGGAGATTCATGAAATGGGTTTCCATGGCCAAGCAGCCGCACACAAACCTAAGATCACCATGTGCAATGCCAAACGTTGACTGGAGTGGTGTAAAGCTCGCCGCCATTGGACTCTGGAGCAGTTGAAACGCGCTCTCTAAAGTGATGAATCATGCTTCACCATCTGACAGTCGGATGGACGAATCTGTGTTTGGCGGATGCCAGGAGAACGCTACCTGTCAAAATGTATAGTGCCAGCTATAAAGTTTGGTGGAGGACAAATAATGGTCTGGGGCTGTTTTTCATGGTTTTGGGCTAGGCCCCTTAGTTCCAGTGAAGGGAAATCTTAATGCTGCAACATACAATGACAATGATGGCACTGCCCCCTGTGCACAAAGTGAGGTCCATACAGAAATGGTTTGTCGATATCAGTATGTATGAACTTGACTGGCCTGCACAGAGCCCTGACCTCTGACCTCAATCCCATCGAACACCTTTTGGATGAATTGTAATGCTGACTATGAGCCAGGCCTAATTGCCCAATGTCAGTGCCCAACCTCACTAATGCTTTTGTGGCTGAATGGAAGAAAATCCCCACAGCAATGTTCAATATCTGGTGAATAGCCTTCCCAGAAAAGTGGGGGCTGTTATAGCAGCGAAGACGGTACCAACTCCATATTAATGCCCGTGATTTTGGAATGAGATGTTCAATGAGCAGGTGTCCACATACTTTTGGTCATGAAGTGTATGTCTCTCTCGGGGCCAAAAAGTCGAGGGGCTGACAAAAGCTGAGATGAACTAGCCTTTTTGCCCACAGATTGGCAGTTCCAGAGGCTGTCGGAGACTAAAAATTCCATATGGGTTGTGCGCTCAGGGTACACTAGATTAGAAGGGTTGCAGCCCCGGGGTGGGAAGCGTCTGTGAAGCCAACAGGGTGAGGAGCGAACAGGGATAGAAGTCATACGCATACTTTACAAAGCTACAAAAGAGCAAAACGAGATAATCTAAAAAAAAACTAATAATTGCTAACACTAATTGATGATTGCCTAGCAGAGGTGAAGGACACGCCTCTCAGCACTAATTGATGATTGCCTGGCAGTGGTGAAGGACACGCCTCTCAGCACTAATTGATGATTGCCTGGCAGAGGTGAAGGACACGCCTCTCAGCACTAATTGATGATTGCCTAGCAGAGGTGAAGGACACGCCTCTCAGCACTAATTGATGATTGCCTGGCAGAGGTGAAGGACACGCCTCTCAGCACTAATTGATGATTGCCTAGCAGAGGTGAAGGACATGCCTCTCAGCACTAATTGATGATTGCCTAGCAGAGGTGAAGGACACGCCTCTCAGCACTAATTGATGATTGCCTGGCAGAGGTGAAGGACACGCCTCTCAGCACTAATTGATGATTGCCTAGCAGAGGTGAAGGACACGCCTCTCAGCACTAATTGATGATTGCCTAGCAGAGGTGAAGGACACGCCTCTCAGCACTAATTGATGATTGCCTAGCAGAGGTGAAGGACACGCCTCTCAGCACTAATTGATGATTGCCTAGCAGAGGTGAAGGACACGCCTCTCAGCACTAATTGATGATTGCCTAGCAGAGGTGAAGACAAATACCTCCTCCAACAGACCCACCCACCAATTATCAGAACACTATCACAAATTGACCTGAAATCAGTCCAAATCAATGTCCCAACACTTTAAAGTCAAAAGTACTGAGAATTCAGCAGTTCAAACAGCACTGATTAAATACAGTAGGCTAGGAGGTAGATCACCAACCTTTTATGAGTCAATATCACTTTCGCAGTCAAAAAGTAAGCCGAGATCTACCGCTCAGATTTTTTTTTTTAAACATAACTTTTTTATTTTTTACATGAACCTAATTAAAATTTGGTTTGTGCAGTAGGCCTAATACATTATCACAGCATATTGTCTGTCAGTCCCCTGGATATCAGGACAGCGATCACTCACTTCGGATTAGACAAAGATTTCTTCAACAACAACAACAAGCAGGACTCACACGATATTCTCCAAACACCCCACAGTGCAGAAATCCCAATTATTAGCAAAAGGAAGCGACGCAGAGGATGAAGAACCGGATGCCTCGTCCGGACCCGCAGAAGACAACTAGGAAAGCTGCCGTTACCGTCAATACTACTCGCCAACGTGCAATCACTGGACAATAAACTAGACAAATCACGATCACGGATATCCTACCAACGGGACATCAAAAACTGTAATATCCTATGCTTCACGGAGTCGTGGCTGAATGACGACATGGATATTCAGCTAGCGGGATACACGCTGCATCGGCAGGATAGAACAGCACGAGGGGCGGCGGTCTGTGCATATTTGTAAACAACAGCTGGTGCACGAAATCTAAGGAAGTCTCTAGATGTTGCTCGCCTGAAGTAGAGAATATTGTGAAAAATTGCAAGCCACACTACTTGCCTAGAGAGTTCTCAGCTATACTTGTCGTGGCTGTTTATTTACCACCACAGACAGACGCTGGCACTAAGACTGCACTCAGTCAGCTGTATAAGGAAATAAGCAAACTGGAAACCACTCACCCAGAGGCGGCGCTCCTAGTGGCCGTGAGCTGCCCAGTGACACGAGCCTACCAGACGAGCTAAATCACTTCTATGCACGCTTTGAGGCAAGCAACACTGAGGCATGCATGAGAGCATCAGCTGTTCCGGACGACTGTGAGATCACGCTCTCCGTAGCCGACGTGAGTAAGACCTTTAAACAGGTCAACATACACAAGGCTGCGGGGCCAGACGGATTACCAGGACGTGTGCTGACCAACTGGCAGGTGTTTTCACTGACATTTTCAACATGTTCCTGATTGAGTCTGTAATACCAACATGCTTCAAGCAGACCACCATAGTCCCTGTGCCCAAGAACACAAAGGCAACCTGCCTAAATGACTACAGACCCGTAGCACGCATGACACAACAGTGGTAGGCCTGATCACCGACAACGACGAGACAGCCTATAGGGAGGAAGTCAGAGACCTGGCCGGGTGGTGCCAGAATAACAACCTATCCCTCAACGTAACCAAGACTAAGGAGATGATTGTGGACTACAGGGAAATGAGCACCAGGCACGTCCCCGCTCGCATCGATGGGGCTGTAGTGGAGCTTGTTGAGAGCTTCAAATTCCTTGGTGTCCACATCAACAACAAACTAGATTGGTCCAAACACGTGAAGAGGGCACGACAAAGCCTATTCCCCCTCAGGAAACTTAAAAGATTTGGCATAGGTCCTGAGATCCTCAAAAGGTTCTACAGCTGCAACATCGAGAGCATCCTTACCGGTTGCATCACTGCCTGGTACGGCAACTCCTCGGCCTCCGACCGCAAGGCACTACAGAGGGTAGTGCGTACGGCACAGTACATCACTGGGGCTAAGCTGCCTGCCATCCAGGACCTCTACACCAGGCGGTGTCAGAGGAAGGCCCTAAAAATTGTCAAAGACCCCAGCCACCCTAGTCATAGACTGTTCTCTCTACTACCGCATGGCAAGCGGTACCGGAGTGCCAAGTCTAGGACAAAAAGGCTTCTCAACAGTTTTTACCCCCAAGCCATAAGACTCCTGAACAGGTACCCAAATGGTTACCCGGACTATTTGCATTGTCTGTGTGTGTCCAACCCTTCTTTTACGCTGCTGCTACTCTCTGTTTATCTTAAATGCATAGTCACTTTAACTATACATTCATGTACATACTACCTCAATTGGCCTGACCAACCAGTGCTCCCACACATTGGATAACTGGGTTATCTGCATTGTGTCCCCCCACCTCACAACCCCTCTTTTTACGCTTCTGCTACTCTCTGTTCATCATATATGCATAGTCACTTTAACGATACCTACATGTACATACTACCTCAATAAGCCTGACTAACCGTGTCTGTATATAGTCTTGCTACTCTTTTTTCAAATGTCTTTTTACTGTTGTTTTATTTCTTTACTTACCTACACACACACACACACACACACACACACACATACTTTTTTTCCCGCACCATTGGTTAGAGCCTGTAAGTAAGCATTTCACCGTAAGGTATACTACACCTGTTGTATTCGGCGCACGTGACAAATAAACTTTGATTTGATTTTGATTTACCTGGCCTGCCAATATTGTTCTTAGAACATATTATATTTAGAACTGTAAAGTCCATGGAGAATAAGAGCACCTCCTCCCAGCTGCCCACTGCACTGAGGCTAGGTAACACTGTCACCACCGATAAATCCACGATCATCGAGAATTTCAATATGCAATTCTCTACGGCTGGCCATGCTTTCCTCCTGGCTACTCCAATCCCAGCCAACAGCTCCGCACCCCTCACAGCTACTTGCCCAATCTCCCAGCTTCTCCTTCACCCAAATACAGATAGCAGATGTTCTGAAAGAGCTGCAAAACCTGGAACCGTACAAATCAGCTGGGCTAGACAATCTGGACACTCTCTTTTTAATATTATCTGCCACATTGTTGCAACCACTATTACCAGTCTGTTCAACCTCTCTTTCATATCGTTTGAGATCACTAAAGATTGGAAAGCTGCCGCGGTCATCCCCCTCTTCAAAGGGGGAGACACTCTAGACCCAAAGTGTTATAGACCTATATTCATCCTGCCCTGCCTATCTAAAGTCTTCGAAAGCCAAGTTAACAAACAGATCACTGACCATTTTGAATCCCACCGTACTCTCTGCTCTGTGCAATCTGGTTTCCGAGCTGGCCATGGTTTCCGAGCTGGTCACCTCAGCCATGCTCAAGGTCCTAAACGATATCATAACTGCCATTGATATGAGACAGTACTGTGCAGCCGTCTTCATCAACCTGGCCAAGGCTTTCGACTCTGTCAATCACTGTATCCTTATCAGCAGACTCAACATCCTTGGTTTTCTCAAATGACTGCCTCGCCTGGTTCACCAATTACTTCTCAGACAGTGTTCAGTGTGTCAAATCGGAGGGCCTGTTGTCCGGACCTCTGACAGTCTCTATGGGGGTACCATAGAGGGTTCAATTCTCGGGCCGACTCTTTTCTCTGTATATATCAACGATGTCACTCTTGCTGCGGGTGATTCCCTGATCCACCTCTACGCAGACGACACCATTCTGTATACATCTGGACCTTCTTTGGACACTGTGTTAACTAACCTCCAAACAAGCTTCAATGCCATACAACACTTCTTCCGTGGCCTCCAACTGCTCTTAAACGCTAGTAAAACCAAATGCATGCTTTTCAATCGTTTGCTGCCCACACCCGCCTGCCCGACTATCATCACTACTCTTGATGGTTCTGACTTAGAATATGTGGACTACAAATACCTAGGTGTCTGTCTAGACTGTAAATTCTCCTTCCAGACTCATATTAAACACCTCCAATCCAAAATGAAATCTAGAATCGGCATCCTATTTCGCAACAAAGCCTCCTTCACTCACGCCGCCAAACATGCATACATGCACTGAGGTCGGGAAGTCTGAGATTTCCGAGTTCCCAGTTGTCTTGAATGCACTGAGGTCAGAAGTCTGAGATTTCCGAGTTCCCAGTTGTCTTGAATGCACTGAGGTCGAAAGTCTGAGATTTCAGAGTCCCAGTCTTCCACCTGATGGCTAAACTCAAGTTAAAATGCAAGGCTACACTTGGCTAATTATTCATTGCAGCTGCAGCGTGAGTGGAAGAATGGACAACTGTGTTTTATGTTTTAAAATAGTGTTGAATAAAAACGGTGTTGATAGTGCTTGATAAAAACTCACTCATGAAAACAACAGGTCTTTGCTGTATTCTTTGACAGTCTCTCTCTGATCAAGGCATTAAAAGTTATGAAATTTCACTAAAGGCTAGTATCAAACTTTGCTGTGCCTGGGGTTGTGAAAACTTGAGGCACAGTGATTTGAGCTATCGCATTGGGATTGGTCAGAGCAGTAGGTGCTCTCCTTTAGCCACAGGTCTCCCAGTCCGTTGGGTAAGCGGAGTTTGTCTTTTCAGACAAATGAAATGGTTTAAAATGAGAACACTTTGCCTACCCGGTGTGCATGGGTTCTGAATCAAGTGCATCTACCGTGCAACAGAATGTTATTTTTTTTAAATGAGCCTTTATCGTTGGCCTTTCTACAGAAATATTTGGTGATCAACTAGGAATGCCTTGAAGATCGACCGGTTGGTGACCACTGAGGTATAGGGACAGCACTTGCCAGACTATACCAAAGACAACATTTATTGAAAGACAAAAATATACTTGCTACTCTTGCAGAGATGAGTTGTCTTCACAGGCTATAGAGGGTGTATCTAAAATTGTATTTCCTTTATTCCTCATTTCCTCTTTCCTCGTCTCCTTCTCAAAACGCGCTGGAGGAGAAGATCCGAGGAACCTTGGATCTTCTCCTCCAATGCATTTTTTTGAGAAGGAGGCAAGTAGAGAATGTGCGGGATAAAGAAAAAGCTATTGGGATTCACCCATGATGGTTTCATAATGCCATCTGGTGGTGCAGTCTGGGTCATACGCTCAGTTGACCTTCAAGTCTTATTACCCATTCAACACACGGGGAAAGAGGAACAGCTTCACAGATGGTCCTTGATGTGGACGTCTGGGCCGGGACAATATGCTTCTATTCCCCTGGTACTACTTTATCATTTAAATGAATCATCAAAACACTGTTGCTATGGTTTTGACGTAGGCATTTGTCTCTTTACCAACAAAAAAATGGGCCAATTGTGGGTCGTTAAAGCACAGCAGGTGATTAAAGGAAAGAGGTAAACAACTTTATTATTAGCCCTCTGGGAAAATTGGTTTTGCAGCAAAATCATGTCCATAAAAACAACAGACATTTCACAGGGAATAAGAGACTGATGTCACTGTAAATCATAGGACTGGGTCATACTAATGACTGGAATGGAAAGGTATCAGTCACATAGAAAACATTAAATGTGTTTTGATACAGTTACATTCATTCCAATTCATCCATTACAAGGAGCCCAATCCTCCCAATTTCGCCATCCACCAGCCTCCACTATTACCATTGATTTCCATGTCTCCTTCTCTCTCTCTCTCTCCAGAATCATGAGTTTATTGACGAGCAGACTTTCGAGACCAACTGTATGGAGGTAACCATGGTGAACAAATCCGGATCTCGAACCTCGTCCCTGTCGTCGTCTCCCTCCGGCCTGTCATCCTGCTGCTCCAGACGACACAGGAAAAAGAGCTCCAGTCTGCCCAACTGCAACAACCAGGAGCTTTCCACCATCCAGATCAGAGAGAGGCCTGTGATCAACAGGTAGTCGCACAGACAGATCCACACAAAAAAACACACAGGAGTGTCGTAAGCACGCTTGCCTGGGCGACATGTATTAACGCTCACATGTGTACACACACACACACACACACACACATTCAACCCCCCCCCCCCCCCCCCTCCCACACACATACACACACACATCAACCCCCTCACGCACACACACACACACACACACACTCACACACACATTCAACCCCCTCCCCCTCCCACACACACACCAACCCCCTCACGCACACACATACACACAAGCTCACACAGCAAATGGACACACAAACACACAAGCATATACAGTCAAAAGCATGAACACACACACAAGCACACACACACCTCACCCCTCTGTCTCTCTCTGCCCTCTCCCCTACAGTCGCTCCAGCCTGAACGCCAAACTAGACTCTGAGACGGTGCCGTTGAAGAGCGAGCCCTACATCACCACCTCCGTGGTCAACCTGCGTCCCGCCCCTCTCCCATTGGTGACATCATCAGACGGTGACGGATCCACCAGCTCCACCGTCAATTATTCTCAGAGCAACATTGTCAGAGTGTCGGCCTTGTAGATGTCCACTGTCAGTCAAGGTCTGTTTGGCTGACTGTTTGGCTGACTGTTTGGCTGACTTCATGGAAAACTGTTTGGCTAACTGGTCTCAATGAGAAACAGCAGCAGGAGAGAGAGAGAGAAAGAGAGAGAGAGAGATAGAGAGAGAGACAGAGAGAGAGAGAGAGAGAGAGAGAGACACACAGAGAGAGAGAGAGAGAGAGAGAGAGACAGAGAGAGAGAGAGAGAGACACACACAGAGAGAGAGAGAGAGAGAGAAAGAGACACAGAGAGAGAGAGAGAGAGAGAGAGAGAGAGAGAGAGAGATCGAGACCACTAATTGATTGGACTGATTGGAGGACAGTCATCCTGCCAGAATCCCGCATAATTTCCTGCAATTCTACACATTTTACAATGTCAATAATATCTGAGTGAGTAACTAACAAAATCAATTGGGGCCCCCCTGGAGGTCAGGGCCCCTGGACACGTGCCCTGCGTTCCAGGTCGGTATTCGGCCATGATTACTACAAGTTTAGATACCGTAAAACTTCAATTAATAGCCTGGCCGTTTATTTTCTTAAATCACTGAACACAACAGGTGCTTATTAGAGACAGGCTTATCTTTGACCGAGACGTCCATTTCCTTAATGCGCACAGCTTTTTGCATAGATAATTTTTGAATTCCAGCATTCACGTCCATCATTTTAATCAACTTCTTTATTTCCTGCTCTACTGTGTTATAATTTACACACTTTCTTTTTCAATATATATATTTTTGTACTTTTCCTTGACAGGATAATTACTCTCCTCTTTGACTGTGCGTTTTCAGTAGTTCTTACTTTCGCCACTAGATCAGACGATTTCTAGGGGTCGTTGTTGACTGTTTTTATGCTTGCCAGTAAGGTAGCAGTCCTCAGCTGTTATCAGCCAATGGCTAGCAGTTCCTTACTGGTGATAAAAACGGATGATTGACATCATTTTTTCGAGTCATTACTGAATTATATAATTTAACAAATCAAACATTAAACAATTAATTTAGACCCAGCATTTATTATAAACAAGTGTTTATTTGCTGCAAGGTGTGCAGTTAGTTGCCCAGCTCTTAAAAGGGACAGGCGGTTATTTGAAACTCTGCGTTTATTGAAGTTTTACAGTAGCTGGCTAAATGAACTTACTAATCTAAACATTGTTAGTTGACATGACTGTCACAGACATAACAAGAGAAACATTGCTGATGCAAAACCACATTTCCAACTTGCACCTTGTGTATTCTGTTATCCTAACTCAACAGTAAGTTGAGACCCCGACTGAGTTCTTAGCAGTTTGGGGCCCTAAGTGGCCACATACAGTTGAAGTCGGAAGTTTACATAAACTTCGGTTGGAGTCATTAAAACTCGTTTTTCAACCACTCCACACATTTCTTGTTAACTGTATCACAATTCCAGTGGGTCAGAAGTTTACATACACTAAGTTGACTGTGCCTTTAAACAGCTTGGAAAATCCCAGAAAATTATGTCATGGCTTTAGAAGCTTCTGATAGGCTAATTGACATCATTTGAGTCAATTGGAGGTATAACTAGATATATATAAGTGGATATATTTCAAGGCCTACCTTCTAACTCAGTGCCTCTTTGCTTGACATCATGGAAAAATCAAAAGATATCAGCCAAGACCTCAGAAAAAAAATTGGAGACCTCCACAAGTCTGGTTCATCCTTGGGAGCAATTTCCAAACGCCTGAAGGTACCACATTCATCTGTACAAACAATAGTACGCAAGTATTAACACCATGGGACCACGCAGCCGTCATACCGCTCAAGAAGGAGACGCGTTCTGTCTCCTAGTGATGAATGTACTTTAGTGCGAAAAGTGCAAATCAATCCCAGAATAACGGCAAAGGATCTTGTGAAGATGCTGGAGGAAACAGGTAGAAAAGTATCTATATCCACAGGAAAACGAGTCCAATATCGACATAACCTGAAAGGCCGCTCAGCAAGGAAGAAGCCACTGCTCCAAAACCGCCATAAAATAGTCAGACTACGGTTTGCAACTGCACATGGGGACAAAGATCATACTTTTTGGAGAAATGTCCTCTGGTCTGATGAAACAGTAATAGACCTGTTCGGCCACAACGACCATTGTTATGTTTGGAGGAAAAAGGGGGAGGCTTGCAAGCCGAAGAACACCATACCAACCATGAAACACAGGGGTGGCAGCATCATGTTGGGTGTGCTTTCCTGCAGGAGGGACTGGTGCACATCACAAAATAGATGTCATCATGAGGAAGAACAATTATGTGGATATATTGAAGCAACATCTGAAGACATCAGTCAGGAAGTTAAAGCTTGGTTGCAAATGGGTCTTCCAAATGGACAATGACCCCAAGCATACTTCCAAAGTTATGGCTTAAGGACAACAAAGTCAAGATATTGGAGTGGCCATCACAAAGCCCTGACCTCTATCTTCTAGAAAAATTTGTGGGCAGAACTGAAAAAGCATGTGCGAGCAAGGAGGCCTACAAACCTGACTCAGTTACACCAGCTCTGTCAGGAGGAATGGGCCAAAATTCACCCAATTTATTGTGGGAAGCTTGTGGAAGGCTACCCGAAACATTTGACCCAAGGTAAACAATTTAAAGGCAATGCTACCAAATACGAATTGAATGTATGTAAACTTCTGCCACACTGGGAATGTGATGAAATAAATAAAAGCTGAAATAAATCATTCTCTCTACTATTATTCTGACATTTCACATTCTTAAAATAAAGTGGTAATCCTAACTGACCTAAAACAGGCAATATTTACTAGGATTAAATGTCAGGAATTGTGACAAACTGAGTTTAAAAGTATTTGGCTAAGGTGTATGTCAACTTCCCACTTCACCTGTATGTCTCTTATGCCTGGTGCCGGCCTTGGTCAGACGTCATGGTTTGAATAGCTCTCTGTCCTGATATGGACTACCACTGGACTCTGCATGGGATTAAACTGCTGTGATTGGCTGGCTACCTTGGAGCTAAGGGACTTGATCTAGCTAAAAGCCTTTTGCTCAATGGGGACCAATGATAGATCATCCATCTATGGAACAAAGAGGAAGTACATTCAGGAAGCCCTGAAGTACATCTCCTTCCTTTAAGCACAGGAGGCTCAAGCAACAAACTATTGAATCGCTGGATCGTTGATGCCTGAAAAAAAAACACTGAGATACATTGTTGGAGGACTATTAATAAATAATTGTACGGAAGTGGACTAAATCAGGGTCACATATTGTTTCTTGGTAGTCTTAAACAAATCTACTTTGAAACAAAAGTGAACATCTCACACACATGGTTATGGGTCTTAAAAGAAAGAAGACACTTGTACCATGTCAGGTATAGATTTCAAATGTATTACATTTTGAGTTTGCAACACAGAAGAATGAAATATAACAAAACGATGTTTGACACAGAAACACCAGATTTTTTTTTTTAAAGATTTTTTTTTTTTTAATGAAATTGTAACAAAAAAAAATGTTAATGATATTCCACCCATGAGGCCACTAGAGGGCGATTTGGTCATTTGACTGCAGGAAAGGTTCAAAATGTCGTCTCTTGTGACTCAAGGTGGAAAAAGAGAGGAGAACTGTGTCGTTTGCAGTTGAACGTCAAATTCCTGTTTCTTGATGAAGTGAAGAGACTCAAGACAAAGCACACATGCATTCAAGTACTCATATGAAGGTCAATCCTCAGATCTGTCTATTATTATTATGTATGGGACAGTCCGGCTTTCTCTCTCCGCTCATATCAAACTGCCGGACCTGGGAGCCCTTTGTTAAACCAAGGGACATTTTCCTCCTTGATTGAACCGATCTTCCCCTTTACTCCTGTAAATTAATTCAGCCGATATGTAACTTACACGTGTGTTATTTGGAATGAAGTGCCACTTAGTCACTGTGAATATTCATTTCCTATTGGATTAATGTCTTTACTCTATGAGTATAGACCTTTCCCTATCCTGAAACGGTTAAAATGTTCAAAGTAAGAGTCCTAATTCAGGGCCCGAGCTAACTAGGACCTGATCCTAGATCAACTCTGAGATGTGTTATATGAATACAGGCCCCCTGGCATTCGCAATCTGTTTTTTTATCTTAGGCTTTATGCCTGACTTACTGATAGGAACATGACGTAACATACATTTCTCCGAATTACATTGACCTCAAACTGAAATTGAAGTTGAATTGAAATTAGAAAAATAGATGTTAGCTATTACCAGGTAGAAATAAAGTTGTATAATATAAGGAAGTTATCACAACTAGTAAAGCACTGCCACCTCTAGAAGCCATGTAGATCTGTCAATCTAAACCTGGAGAGACACTACTGTTATCTTATCCTAAGCCTTTGTCTGAAGCTCCAGACATTCGTATTAAAGTTGCTTGTATCAATACCTTTGAAATGAGGTATATGGGTAAACAAAAAGCCATATCCCTCTTTTGGTTGCATTTATCAAAAGCAAGCAAGACCTTGGTACTAAAGTCACTGTGTTAAAATAATAAATGATGCTGTACATTGTTAGTAAATGTTGTAAATATTTCTCTGTTTTGTCTTCACAAAACACCGTTATAGCATAATTCCTCTGATTTCTAGGTTTAGATAGCAGTTGTAACACATAGGTAACACTTCACCTTAATTAATACGTGACCATCATTTATGTAACTACAATGCTGTTTTACTGCAGTTACATATGTCCACCGGGTGTACAAAACATTAGGAACACCTTCCTAATTGAGTTGTGCCTCCTTTTGGCAATTCGTCGGGGCTTGGAGTCTACAAGCTGTCGAAAGCGTTCCATGAGGACGCTGGCTCACGTTGACTCTAATGCTTCCCACGGTTGTGTCAGGTTGGCTGGATGTCCTTTGGGTGGTGGACCGTTCTGTAACCTGTCTCCTCCCCTTCATTTATACGGATTGAAGTGGATTTAAAAGGTGACATCAAAGAGGGATCATAACTTTCACTTGGATTGACCTGGTCAGTCTATGTCATGGAGAGAGCAGGTGTTCCTAATGTTTTGTCCGTTCAGTGTATTAAGGCCAACTTAAAGTGAAGCGTTAACAACTCATAATATTTCTATCTGTTGATAAATGGACTTTGCATGCGGTCATTGCATAATTCAGTTGTATTCAATTAGGATGTATCCAAGGTTTGTGAATGACAACATGAGTGAGTGTCCCGGGGAAGATATCGAAAAAATGGTACATGATAAGAATGATGATTTTAATGAATTATAGATAGATCCTGTTATGGACAAAATATACAGATTATAAGGGGAAGAAGCTACAAAAGAAAATCCCAAATGGTGGATTTTGGTGCAGTGGATAGAATACATCAATACTGTAAATACATAGCTGTTCTACTAATAAAACACTTGATAAGATCAAACCGAGTATTTTAACCTTTCTTTCTTTCTTACAACTGATGTTATTATGGTGCTGATGGTGCTGATGTTATTATGGTGCTGATGGTATTATGGTGATGGTGCTGATGTTGCTGATGGTGCAGATGCTATTATGGTGCTGATGGTGCTGATGGTATAATGGTGCTGATGGTGCTGATGTTATTATGGTGTTGATGTTATTATGGTACTGATGGTGCTGATGTTATTATGGTGCTGATGGTGCAGATGATTTATGGTGCTGATGGTGCTGATGGTATTATGGTGCTGATGGTGCTGATGGTATTATGGTGCTGATGTTATTATGGTGCGGATGATATTATGCTGCTGTTGGTATTTTGGTGCTGATGGTGCTGATGTTATTATGGTGCTGATGGTGCTGATGTTATTATGGTGCTGATGGTATTATGATGCTGATGATATTATGGTGCTGATGGTGCTGATATTATTATGATGCTGATGGTGCTGATGTTGCTGATGGTGCAGATGCTATTATGGTGCTGATGGTGCTGATGTTATAATGGTGCTGATGGTATAATGGTGCTGATGGTATTATGATGCTGATGATATTATGGTGCTGATGGTATTATGGTGCTGATGTTATTATGGTGCTGATGGTGCAGATGATTTATGGTGCTGATGGTATTATGGTGCTGATGGTGCTGTTGTTATTATGGTGCTGATGAAATGATGGTGCTGATGTTATTATGGTGTGGATGATATTATGGTAATGTTGGTGCTGATGGTATTTTGGTGCTGATGGTATTATGATGCTGATGATATTATGGTGCTGATGGTGCTGATGTTATAATGGTGCTGATGGTTATGATGTTATTATGATGCTGATGGTGCTGATGTTATAATGGTGCTGATGGTGCTGATGCTATTATGGTGCTGATGGTGCTGCTGTTATTACGGTGTTGATGTTATTATGGTGTTGATGGTGCTGATGGTTTTATGGTGCTGATGGTATTATGGTGCTGATGGTGCTGTTGTTATTATGGTGCTGATGGTGCTGATGTTGCTGATGGTGCTGATGCTATTATGATGCTGATGGTGATGATGTTATTATGGTGCTGATGTTATTATGGTGCTGATGGTGCTGATGTTATTATGGTGCTGATGTTATTAAGGTGGTGATGGTGCTGATGTTGCTGATAGTGTTGATGTTATTATGATGCTGATGGTGCTGATGTTATTATGGTGCTGGTGTTTTTATGGTGCTGATATTGTGATGGTCCTGATGGTGCTGGTTCCATTGGTTGTGGTGATGGTGCTGATGTTATTATGGTGCTAATGGTACTGATATTGTGATGGTCCTGATGGTGCTGGTTCCATTGGTTTTGGTGATGGTGCTGATGTTATTATGGTGCTGATGGTGCTGATGTTATTATGGTGCTGATGTTCTTATGGTGCTGATGTTATTATGGTGCTGATGGTGCTGATGTTATTATGGTGCTGATGTTATTATGGTGCTGATGGTGCTGATGTTATTATGGTGCTGGTGTTTTTATGGTGCTGATATTGTGATGGTCCTGATGGTGCTGGTTCCATTGGTTGTGGTGATGGTGCTGGTGTTATTATGGTGCCGATGGTGCTGATGTTATTATGGTGCAGATGATGCTGATGTTTTTTATTGTGCTGATGTTATTATGGTGCTGATGTTATTATGGTGCTGATGGTGCTGATGTTATTATGGTGCTGATGTAACTGATGTTATTATGATGCTGATGTAATTATGATGCTGATGGTGCTGATGTTATAATGGTGCTGATGGTTATGATGTTATTATGATGCTGATGGTGCTGATGTTATAATGGTGCTGATGTTGCTGATGCTATTATGGTGCTGATGGTGCTGCTGTTATTATGGTGTTGATGTTATTATGGTGTTGATGGTGCTGATGGTTTTATGGTGCTGATGGTATTATGGTGCTGATGGTGCTGTTGTTATTATGGTGCTGATGGTGCTGATGTTGCTGATGGTGCTGATGCTATCATGATGCTGATGGTGATGATGTTATTATGGTGCTGATGTTATTATGGTGCTGATGGTGCTGATGTTATTATGGTGCTGATGTTAATAAGGTGGTGATGGTGCTGATGTTGCTGATAGTGTTGATGTTATTATGATGCTGATGGTGCTGATGTTATTATGGTGCTGGTGTTTTTATGGTGCTGATATTGTGATGGTCCTGATGGTGCTGTTTCCATTGGTTGTGGTGATGGTGCTGATGTTATTATGGTGCTGATGGTGCTGATGTTATTATGGTGCTGATGTAACTGATGTTATTATGATGCTGATGTAATTATGATGCTGATGGTGCTGATGTTATAATGGTGCTGATGGTATTATGGTGCTGATGTTATTAAGGTGCTGATGGTGCTGATGTTTTTTATGGTGCTGATGATATTATGGTGCTGATGTTATTATGGTGCTGATGTAGCTGATGTTATTATGATGCTGATGTAATTATGATGCTGATGGTGCTGATGTTATAATGGTGCTGATGGTATTATGGTGCTGATGTTATTAAGGTGCTGATGGTGCTGAATTTGTTGATAGTGCTGATGTTATTATGATGCTGATTGTGCTGATGTTATTATGGTGCTGATATTGTGATGGTCCTGATGGTGCTGGTTCCATTGGTTGGTTGTGGTGATGGTGTTGATGTTATTATGGTGCTGATGGTGCTGATGTTATTATGGTGCTGATGTTATTATGGTGCTGATGTAATTATGGTGCTGATGGTGCTGATGTTATTATGGTGCTGATGTTATTATGGTGATGATGGTGCTGTTGTTATTATGGTGCTGATGGTGCACAATAATGGTGCTGATATTGTGATGGTCCTGATGTTGATGTTATTAAGGTGGTGATGGTGCTGATGTTGCTGATAGTTTTGATGTTATTATGTTGCTGATGGTGCTGATGTTATTATGGTGCTGGTGTTTTTATGGTGCTGATATTGTGATGGTCCTGATGGTGCTGGTTCCATTGGTTGTGGTGATGGTGCTGGTGTTATTATGGTGCCGATGGTGCTGATGTTATTATGGTGCAGATGATGCTGATGTTTTTTATTGTGCTGATGTTATTATGGTGCTGATGTTATTATGGTGCTGATGGTGCTGATGTTATTATGGTGCTGATGTAACTGATGTTATTATGATGCTGATGTAATTATGATGCTGATGGTGCTGATGTTATAATGGTGCTGATGGTTATGATGTTATTATGATGCTGATGGTGCTGATGTTATAATGGTGCTGATGTTGCTGATGCTATTATGGTGCTGATGGTGCTGCTGTTATTATGGTGTTGATGTTATTATGGTGTTGATGGTGCTGATGGTTTTATGGTGCTGATGGTATTATGGTGCTGATGGTGCTGTTGTTATTATGGTGCTGATGGTGCTGATGTTGCTGATGGTGCTGATGCTATCATGATGCTGATGGTGATGATGTTATTATGGTGCTGATGTTATTATGGTGCTGATGGTGCTGATGTTATTATGGTGCTGATGTTAATAAGGTGGTGATGGTGCTGATGTTGCTGATAGTGTTGATGTTATTATGATGCTGATGGTGCTGATGTTATTATGGTGCTGGTGTTTTTATGGTGCTGATATTGTGATGGTCCTGATGGTGCTGTTTCCATTGGTTGTGGTGATGGTGCTGATGTTATTATGGTGCTGATGGTGCTGATGTTATTATGGTGCTGATGTAACTGATGTTATTATGATGCTGATGTAATTATGATGCTGATGGTGCTGATGTTATAATGGTGCTGATGGTATTATGGTGCTGATGTTATTAAGGTGCTGATGGTGCTGATGTTTTTTATGGTGCTGATGATATTATGGTGCTGATGTTATTATGGTGCTGATGTAGCTGATGTTATTATGATGCTGATGTAATTATGATGCTGATGGTGCTGATGTTATAATGGTGCTGATGGTATTATGGTGCTGATGTTATTAAGGTGCTGATGGTGCTGAATTTGTTGATAGTGCTGATGTTATTATGATGCTGATTGTGCTGATGTTATTATGGTGCTGATATTGTGATGGTCCTGATGGTGCTGGTTCCATTGGTTGGTTGTGGTGATGGTGTTGATGTTATTATGGTGCTGATGGTGCTGATGTTATTATGGTGCTGATGTTATTATGGTGCTGATGTAATTATGGTGCTGATGGTGCTGATGTTATTATGGTGCTGATGTTATTATGGTGATGATGGTGCTGTTGTTATTATGGTGCTGATGGTGCACAATAATGGTGCTGATATTGTGATGGTCCTGATGTTGATGTTATTAAGGTGGTGATGGTGCTGATGTTGCTGATAGTTTTGATGTTATTATGATGCTGATGGTGCTGATGTTATTATGGTGCTGGTGTTTTTATGGTGCTGATATTGTGATGGTCCTGATGGTGCTGGTTCCATTGGTTGTGGTGATGGTGCTGATGTTATTATGGTGCTAATGGTACTGATATTGTGATGGTCCTGATGGTGCTGGTTCCATTGGTCGTGGTGATGGTGCTGATGTTATTATAGTGCTGATGGTGCTGATGTTATTGGTCCTGATGGTGCTGATGTTATTGGTCCTGATGGTGCTGATGTTATTATGGTGCTGATGATGCTGATGTTATTATGGTGCTGATGGTGCTGATGGTATTATGGTGCTGATGTAGCTGATGTTATTATGATGCTGATGTAGCTGATGTTATTATGATGCTGATGGTGCTGATGGTATTATGGTGCTGATGTTATTATGGTGCTGATGGTGCTGATGTTATCATGGTGCTGATGGTTATGATGTTATTATGGTGCTGGTGTCGCTGATGTTATTATGATGCCGGTGTCGCTGATGTTATAATGGTGCTGATGGTGCTGATGTTATTATGATGCTGATGGTGCTGATGTTATAATGGTGCTGATGGTGCTGATATTGCTGATGGTGCTGATGTTATTATGATGCTGATGGTGCTGATGTAATAATGGTGCTGATGGTATTATGATGCTGATGATATTATGGTGCTCTTGGTGCTGATGGTATTATGGTGCTGTTGTTATTATGGTGCTGATGGTGCAAATTATTTATGGTGCTGATGTTATTATGGTGCTGGTGGTGCTGATGTTATTATGTTGCTGATGGTATTATGATGCTGATGATATTATGGTGCTCTTGGTGCTGATGTTATTATGGTGCTGGTGGTGCTGTTGTTATTATGGTGCGGATGATATTATGGTGCTCTTGGTATTTTGGTGCTGATGGTGCTGATGTTATTATGTTGCTGATGGTATTATGATGCTGATGATATTATGGTGCTGATGGTGCTAATATTATAATGGTGCTGATGGTTATGATATTATTATGGTGCTGATGTAGCTGGTGTTATTTGGATGCCGATGGTGCTGATGTTATTATGGTGCTGATGGTGCTGATGTTATTATGGTGCTGATGGTGCTGATGTTATTATGGTCCTGATGGTGCTGGTGTTATAATGGTGCTGATGGTTATGATGTTATTATGGTGTGGATGGTGCTGATGTTATTATGATGCTGGTGGTGCTGATGTAATAATGGTGCTGATGGTGCTGATGGTATTATGGTGCTGTTGTTATTATGGTGCTGATGGTGCAAATTATTTATGTGCTGATGTTATTATGGTGCTGGTGGTGCTGTTGTTATTATGGTGCTGATGTTATTATGGTGCGGATGATATTATGGTGCTGTTGGTATTTTGGTGCTGATGGTGCTGATGTTATTATGGTGCTGATGGTATTATGATGCTGATGATATTATGGTGCTGATGGTGCTGATGTCATTATGATGCTGATGGTGCTGATGTTGCTGATGGTGCAGATGTTATTATGGTGCTGATGGTGCAGATGATTTATGGTGCTGATGGTTCTGTTGTTATTATGGTGCTGATGTTATTATGGTGCTGATGTTATTATGGTGCGGATGATATTATGCTGCTGTTGGTGCTGATGGTATTTTGGTGCTGATGGTGCTGATTTTATTATGGTGCTGATGGTATTATGGTGCTGATGTTATTGTGGTGCTGATGGTGCTGATGCTATAATGGTGCTGATGGTTATGATGTTATTGTGATGCTGATGGTACTGTTGTTATTATGGTGCTGATGGTATTACGATGCTGATGATATTATGGTGCTGATGGTGCAGATGTTATTATGATGCCGATGGTGCTGACGTTATAATGGTGTTGATGGTGCTGATATTGCTGATGGTGCTGTTGTTATTATGATGCTGATGGTGCTGATGTAAAAATGGTGCTGATGGTGCTAATATTATAATGGTGCTGATGGTTATGATATTATTATGGTGCTGATGTAGCTGGTGTTATTTGGATGCCGATGGTGCTGATGTTATTATGGTGCTGATGGTGCTGATGTTATTATGGTGCTGATGGTGCTGATGTTATTATGGTGCTGATGGTGCTGATGTTATAATGGTGCTGATGGTTATGATGTTATTATGGTGTGGATGGTGCTGATGTTATTATGATGCTGGTGGTGCTGATGGTATTATGGTGCTGTTGTTATTATGGTGCTGATGGTGCAAATTATTTATGGTGCTGATGTTATTATGGTGCTGGTGGTGCTGTTGTTATTATGGTGCTGTTGTTATTATGGTGCTGATGTTATTATGGTGCGGATGATATTATGGTGCTGTTGGTGCTGATGGTATTTTGGTGCTGATGGTGCTGATGTTATTATGGTGCTGATGGTATTATGATGCTGATGATATTATGGTGCTGATGGTGCTGATGTCATTATGATGCTGATGGTGCTGATGTTGCTGATGGTGCAGATGTTATTATGTTGCTGATGGTGCAGATGATTTATGGTGCTGATGGTTCTGTTGTTATTATGGTGCTGATGTTATTATGGTGCTGATGTTATTATGGTGCGGATGATATTATGCTGCAGTTGGTGCTGATGGTATTTTGGTGCTGATGGTGCTAATTTTATTATGGTGCTGATGGTATTATGGTGCTGATGTTATTGTGGTGCTGATGGTGCTGATGCTATAATGGTGCTGATGGTTATGATGTTATTATGATGCTGATGGTGCTGTTGTTATTATATTGCTGATGGTATTACGATGCTGATGATATTATGGTGCTGATGGTGCAGATGTTATTATGATGCCGATGGTGCTGACGTTATAATGGTGCTGATGGTGCTGATATTGCTGATGGTGCTGTTGTTATTATGATGCTGATGGTGCTGATGTAAAAATGGTGCTGATGGTGCTGTTGTTTTTATGGTGCTGATGGTATTATGATGCTGATGATATTATGGTGCTGGTGTATTAATGGTGCTGATGGTGCTGATATTATTATGGTGCTGGTGTTATGGTACTGATGGTGCTGATGTTATTATGTTGTTGATGGTGCTGATGTTATTATGGTGCTGATGTTGCTCATTCTGCTGATGGTATTGTGGTGCTGATGGGGATGATGGTGCTGATGGTAGTATGGTGCTGATGTTATTATGGTGTTGATGGTGCTGATGTTATTATGGTGCTGATGTTATTATGGTGCTGATGGTATTATGGTGCCTATGTTGCTGATGGTGCTGATGGTATTATGGTGCTGATGTTGCTGATGGTGCTGATGGTAGTATGGTGCTGATGTTATTATGGTGCTGATGGTGCTGATGTTATTATGGTGCTGATGTTATTATGGTGCTGATGTAATTATGGTGCTGATGGTGCTGATGGTGCTGATGGTAGTATGGTGCTGATGTTATTATGGTGCTGATGGTGCTGATGTTATTATGGTGCTGATGTTATTATGGTGCTGATGTAATTATGGTGCTGATGGTGCTGATGGTGCTGATGTTATTATGGTGCTGGTGTTTTTATGGTGCTGATATTGTGATGGTCCTGATGGTGCTGGTTCCATTGGTTGTAGTGTAGAGGGACCACATTTTTTTAAAAGTAATTTTACACATCATTCTAGAATATAGAACAAGTTATTTTACATGTATTTATTCTAGAATATAGAACAAGTTATTTTACACATCATTCTAGAATATAGAACAAGTTATTTTACACATCATTCTAGAATATAGAACAAGTTATTTTACACATATGTATTAATTCTAGAACATAGAAACATTCCGGCTGTGAAGCCACCGTCAGTCTGTCATCACCCTTAGTTTGGTTTTTAACTTAAGGTGCTGACACCCTGCTGTGAATTTGTTGACATTGGCACCGTCTTCCCTATATTGTGCACCCTATTCCCTAAGTAGGGACTAGGATGCCATTTGAGAAGGAGTCCTAGTTAGACCCCAGGCTGTGAGACTTGGTCCAGTGACTCCCACTCTGTACAGGGTAATAATGAGGTCTCCTAGCCTGTCTCTCCAGGGGGGCTGGAGGGCGTGTGAGGGCCTGACAGACTCAGTGGTTGGTCCAGGGTGGAGAACCTACAGAGACAGGCCTAACTCTGATTATACACACACAGACACACTTGTATGCACACACACATACTCGCACACACACACACACGCACGCACACACACACACGCATACACACACACACACAGACGCATGCTCGCACACACACACACACGCATACACACACACACAGACACACATACACATGCTCGCACACACACACACACGCATACACACACACACACAGACACACATACGCATGCTCACACACACACACACACACACACACACACACACACACACAAACAGACACACACATAAATGGGGCGAAGGAAGGTTCTTATGTCCTGCCCATAGAGCCAGTGAACCATGGAGATGTATAGTACTAGACAACAGAGCCTGTTTATTTTGGTCCACATTTGGTCTGGGTCTCACAGCCCAGCAGGGCAACACCTCAGTGTTCATTAAGGGCACGATTCTGACCCGAGGCGAATTAAATCGTTACGGAGAGCACACCAAGCCGTAACGGTTTGAACCGACGCATGGCGTAATACTTGGCCTTGTATTAGTACAGTTCTGTGGTTAGTGCAGGCACTAGAACAGGCTATAGCCAACCATTGTACACAAATCTCTCTATTATAATTCTATGTACACTAATCTTCCAACATTACCATGGGCTGAAGAAATGAATGTGGCAAAAGGTTCAAACCACGGTTTTCTTTCTTTCGTGCTTAAAGGCTCTCTAAACTAGTTTTTTCTTAATGATTCTTAAATACTATCCTGAACCTGAATAATCTACAAGATCACAGAATATTTAAATCTACCAATTGGTGCTGAAACGGAGACGAAAATGCATATATTTAGATGGCTTTCTTTCTGAACACGTTCTCTCCATATATTTTATTGAGTCTATGGACAAAAGTATAACTACAAGGTACAGTGTATTTGGCTTATATCGCTTAAGATAAATGGAATGAAAGCCCTATTCATTGAAAACTCCACGAGAAAATCTGTTGGCCAGCAATTGGGAGGGTTTTAAGCAGTCGAATTACATTTATTCAGCCGCACAAGGGAACCACGTCTGTAAAGCCCTTTACTCACCTTCATAAGGTAAGTCTGAATACCAACTACTGAGAAGTCCATGGGAAAGTCATACATAAGAAAGGCATCATTTCCTCAGTCTAAATCGGGCCCTAACTACTGAGGATGAGTGATGTCGTTGACCTACCTGAGAACCAGCCTGGGACCAAACAAGGAGATGCATTACATCACACATGAGACACCCCCATCTGAGACTGACCCCCAGTTCTGGCAAGAGATGAAGACTTTTTGATGTGTTAGGATCATTATAAATTACAATGCTTACTACCATTTAAAAGTGACTATCATATCCCAAGCACACGCCATAATAAAGATCAGAGAGTTATCTGTAGTGTGTCTAAGCTCTTGTCCATAACCTTTGACATTTCCTCCTAAGATGGTAGAACTCTGTCCTGAACTGAGGGTTGACCACAGCGTAGGTTATGGGGTTACTGGCAGAGGTCATGCAGGCCACTGATACAAACAGGATCTCCAGATTCTGAGCAGTCGCCATCTGAAAGGCAGAAACATGTGAAACAATGTATATGCTGTATTAGAATTGTATAACCTCCTATAGTAATCTCTGTTCAGAATAGTACAAAGATGCATTGAATAATTGAACACTAAATAAATAAATAGATGGATCAAAAGGGGATTTTAGAATCCCAAAAGCTTTCAAATGTATTGCGTAATAATTACACCGTGGCATTTATTGGGTGCAGGCGTGCACTTATTTCTTTATGGGCCTAATAGTATCGTAATGAAACAGGCCGGGAGCGGGTCTCAAACCCTCAACCTTCTAGCGCGAAGTCCAGCGCGCTATCGACTGTGCCCCAAAAGCATGCTCGTGCGGCAGAGTCGATACACCGCGCTTATAAACCCAGGGTCGTTACAGTGTAATGCCATTTAACGGTAAAAAAAAGAATTACCTTTGATTATCTGATTGTCATATAAATCACTGTGGGGAAAAATGTATGCTACCTGTGCTTTCGTCCACTGCAAAATAATGGCAGCATCCAAACAGTGCACTGCATGTGCAATTCTGCTATTTTTATGAATGAAATAGACAACTGTTCCAAAACACACAAAAAAAGTGTTCCTAACGACATTTTTCGATTGCGGTTGATTAGGCCTACATTAATTGATGCCTCTTGCTGACATTAAATTAGTCGGAAACGGTGCCAGGAAAAACAGACTTTTATAAGATGTGCATTACCATGAACTTCAAAGATGCCTACCAATAACCAGTGACATAACTGCATTTTTTTTAAAAAGGGGAGTAAACTGCTTTCACTTGCGTTTACCCTCCAATGCCATTCTTTCCTTACATTAATTACATTTATGACTGTGTTATTTGTCATTATTAAGCATTTAACAATATATTCAGAACAGTGAACTTAAACCCTGTAGGAAGCATGGATCTTGGGATATCTCGGGAAAGGCGCTGTAAGTATAGCCATGGCTATGGAACATATTATGATGTTTCGCCGTGAAAACTGTTGTCATGGGAACACAAATCCAAAATAAGGCCTATTCCATTGCAAAATCGAATTATTCTAACTGAAAGAGTAAACTATATATACTGTAGGGATACTGCCATTAACTTGAAGCCTATACTTGTTGGGTGGATTGGATGCGCATTGGTGTCTAACTGTAAACTAGTTGTCTAGTGATATTGTCGACCGTCATCAGCTGATCCAGGAAAGAAAACAAATATTGTTAGAAAATATTAAAGCTAAATAAATGGTCTACGGACAGCATGGAGAACAAATACCCGCGTGCACCTGAAAAACAAAGCAATAAACAGCTGACTGACAAAAGCAACAATAATAAATCAACCGATACATCTAATTCACAGCTCTACAGTCATGGGGCGGCAGGGTAGCCTAGTGGTTAGAGCGTTAGAGTAACCAGAAGGTTGCAAGTTCAAATCCCCGAGCTGACAAGGTACAAATCTGTCGTTCTGCTCCTGAACAGGCAGTTAACCCACTGTTCCTAGGCCGTCATTGAAAATAAGAATTTGTTCTTAACTGACTTGCTTAGTTGATTAAATAAAGGTAAAATAAAATGTTCCTCCATTTGATATTATGCAATTGATAGAAGCTTTGATATAAAATATATATTTGAAAAACAGCATCACCACAGTTCACAATGACCATCAGAAACATAAGAAAACAACTTACCCTGAAATTCCTTCTTCTGTTGCAGAATACGTTGGCCACCATCATCACTATCATTGGCATCCAGAATATCAGAAAGGTGAGAATGATGTAACCAGAACGCTTCGCCAGTTTACTCTCCTTCTTTTTTTTGGCATGCTCTTTGTTAGCGAACGACGGCATCATACAGACGCCACCTTCAACCTCTAAGCATTGCTCCGCAGCTGGAGTTTCTGGAACGGGGATTGCTACCACAGTCTCCTCAACCTTGGTAGGTAATGGAGAAATATCATCTGCTTTGACATCATGATCACTATTAGAATTGGGATGGAGTGAACGGACATCCTTGTCTTGTTCCAAGTCTACCAACTTGAGCACCTTGGAACTGGGGTTATCCACCTGTGGCATGAATGAAACGCGTGGTAGTTTCACCTTAGTGGCGAGCAGCTTAGATTTGCTACCCAGAGTCTTGGTTTCTGTCATGTTGTCCGAAGAGCCTTTCATGGCTCCTTGAAGGTTCTTTGTTGTCGTGTTCGTAAATCCAATCTCAGGGTCCTTTCTGGATAACTGTTTTTCAACGGGTAGCGCATGTTCTTGCTGAACAGTTTCCCCTTGCCTATTCTCTTTTCGGTCCATTTCCCTTTTCTCCTCTAGTTCAGTTTTCTCAGTCTCCTCATGTTTTGTTTTCCCATCTTTATCATCCTCTTCCTGAACTGTATTTGTTGCTTCTTTCATGATGTCCTGTTTGGGTGCTGGAAAAGATCCCTTATCAAATATTTTTCGACCGTGTGCTCTCACTATGATAAATATACGAGCATAGAATCCAATAATGACAGTGAAGCAGGTTGACCATAGCGGAAGTAATATATAGAGTCCAAAGGTGTCATAGGATAGTTGCACGTTTACCTCCCATCCCCTGCACCTAACATACACAGGTGAGTCCTTGACAAACGTCAAACAAAAGGCCGCAACGAGAACACCCACCATCCAGGTCAAGGGGATCCACACCAGAATGCGTCTTCGGCGCTGGGTGATTTTGAAAGGGTGGGTGATCGCTTGATGTCTTTCCATGCTGATGCAGGCCAAGGTGAGCAACTGAATGCAGCAGCTGAATGAGAAGGAGGCGACCTGGGTGTCACAGAGCAGTTCCTCCAGACCTCCTCCTACGGGTCCCTTCAGAACGATGGTGAGAAGAATGGGACAGTCAATACAACAACGGAGGGTGTCGATAACGGCGAGGTTGACCAGGAGCGCGTTGTTCCATGTTCTAAGAGACTTTTGACGGTACACTGCCCATGTGACAAACACATTCGCTGCAATGCCGACAAATGAGGTCGAGAATAATACTGCACAGTTTGCAACGGTAAATGAGATGTCAATGTACTCCTCCCAAACTGTGTCGTTCCCATATCCCCATGAAATAGGCAGAGTTCTTGGATATAGTTCCATCTTAAAAAGGTTTGAGATCCATTTTAGAAAAACAGTTCCATCTCTCCATCCTTTTCAGAATAATTTATGAACCTAAGCTTATTACTGGTATCTGCAACAACATCTACTCCATACCCAAAGCACAATGAAGCACAACCTTCATACCACGCCCTTAGTCACTGTCATTATGACGGGGTTGTATTCATTAGGGCATGCCATAACAACATTTTGCAAAACATTGTGCAACGGAAAACGAAAATGAGGGTTCTTATTGGACAAGTTCAGGTAGTCCCTCGCTGTTTCAATATGTTTTCTTATTTTTAGTGCCTGTTGAATATGACCTAGGTGACGCCCCGCTTTGTCCACTTGTGTTCATCGACACCCTGCATGGCTCACTGGTCTCCAGGGAATCCTCGCTGTGAGTCACATCTATTTGCACTTGGCTGTGTTGTATCCTCAGTGGGGATTATAGTGAGGGTGGTGGGTTTAATTGGATGTGTCTCTATGAAGTGTTTGAGAGCGACAGGCTGTATTGAAGACATGCTTATTACAAATGGCACTGCTGACTTATTGGCAATACTGACCCAACCCTGCCTGTTAGGTGTTCTAAAACCGCACACAAAAACCTAGCAATGGCTCACTACTGTGTATAGTAGAGACACAATGCAGGCTGAGCAAGAGGTGTCATCTATGTGTTTTTAGACCAATCTAAACAGTTATAGAAATCTAAACCTGACCCTTTTATCGTGAAAATACTCTTTAAGTTATTCGTACGTTAATGTTTTTAGTAAAGAATTCACATGTGTTAAATACATGTTTTATGATAGAAGCCTGTTAGAGCCAGTTGGCTGTTAGACAGGAAGCATGAGCAACAGGTACCATCTATCTATTGTACTAGACTTTTAGATTGAAGACTGTACCTGACCCTACTATCATCAGTGGCCTATACTTACTCTATGGGGATACGGTCATTTCTCACATCTATCTGGACGTTTTTATTTTCATTTTCAAATCAAATCAAACTTTGTCACACGCTCCGAATACAACAAGTGTAGACTTTACCGTGATATGCTTTACTTACAAGCCCTTAACCAACAGTGCAGTTCAAGAAGAGTTAAGAAAATATTTACCAAACAAACTAAAGTAAAAAATAATACTAAAAAGTAACACAATAAGAATAACGAGGATATATACAGGAGGTACCGGTACAGAGTCAATGTGGAGGCTATATACAGGAGGTACCGGTACAGAGTCAATGTGGAGGCTATATACAGGAGGTACCGGTACAGAGTCAATGTGGAGGCTATATACAGGAGGTACCGGTACAGAGTCAATGTGGAGGCTATATACAGGAGGTACCGGTACAGAGTCAATGTGGAGGCTATATACAGGGGGTACCGGTACAGAGTCAATGTGGAGGCTATATACAGGAGGTACCGGTACAGAGTCAATGTGGAGGCTATATACAGGAGGTACCGGTACAGAGTCAATGTGGAGGCTATATACAGGAGGTACCGGTACAGAGTCAATGTGGAGGCTATATACAGGAGGTACCGGTACAGAGTCAATGTGGAGGCTATATACAGGAGGTACCGGTACAGAGTCAATGTGGAGGCTATATACAGGAGGTACCGGTACAGAGTCAATGTGGAGGCTATATACAGGAGGTACCGGTACAGAGTCAATGTGGAGGCTATATACAGGAGGTACCGGTACAGAGTCAATGTGGAGGCTATATACAGGAGGTACCGGTACCGAGTCAGTGTGGAGGCTATATACAGGAGGTACCGGTACAGAGTCAGTGTGGAGGCTATATACAGGAGGTACCGGTACCGAGTCAGTGTGGAGGCTATATACAGGAGGTACCGGTACCGAGTCAGTGTGGAGGCTATATACAGGAGGTACCGGTACAGAGTCAATGTGGAGGCTATTTACAGGAGGTACCGGTACCGAGTCAGTGTGGAGGCTATATACAGGAGGTACCGGTACCGAGTCAGTGTGGAGGCTATATACAGGAGGTACCGGTACCGAGTCAGTGTGGAGGCTATATACAGGAGGTACCGGTACCGAGTCAGTGTGGAGGCTATATACAGGAGGTACTCGTACAGAGTCAGTGTGGAGGCTATATACAGGAGGTACCGGTACCGAGTCAGGGTGCGGGGTTAGTGGTTAGTTGAGGTAATTTGTACACGGAGGTAGGAATGAAGTGACTATGCATAGATAATAAACAGTGATAATCAGTGACAATGTATAATCCTTTCGTGTTTCTACTAAAGAATTGACATATGTGGAAGAGGACTGGCCACCCCTCAGAGCCTGGTTCCTCTCTACCCGGCACAGCCAGAAGAGGACTGGTCACCCCACATAGCCTGGTTCCTCTCTACCCGGCACAGCCAGAAGAGGACTGGCCACCCCTCAGAGCCTGGTTCCTCTCTACCCGGCACAGCCAGAAGAGGACTGGCCACCCCACATAGCCTGGTTCCTCTCTAGGTTTCTTCCTAGGTTTTGGCCTTTCTAGGGAGTTTTTCCTAGCCACCATGCTTCTACACCTGCATTGCTTGCTGTTTGGGGTTTTAGGCTCGGTTTCTGTACAGCACCCTGAGATATCAGCTGATGTACGAAGGGCTATATAAATAAATTTGATTTGATTTGACATATAGTTAGTAATACCTGCCTGTATTATGGAAGACGGCCAAGGTGCCTGACAGGTAGTCTACCTGAACCATCCAAAGAAATGAATGAAAGCCGAGCGTGTTATTTGATTACTACGTGACAATGAATAATCCTATTTGTAGAACAGGATTAAGTGTGAAATACTCTTTGATTAAACATTTCCCAGCTCATACAGGCGATGTCATATCTAAATCTGGGATTAGATCAAACCAGTGTATTATCCTCTCTGTTCTTTGATCCAAAAATGACTTAGTGACAATTGAACTTTTTGGAATAACATCTCTCATGGTTCAGTCCATTCATTTTTTTCCTACAGTTTCTCAATCCTGGTCCTGGTGATCCGAAGAGGTGCACATTTTTTTGTTGTTTCTGCCTTGGCCCGACACATCTGATTCAAATGATCAAAGCTTGATGATGAATTGATCTTTTGAATCGGCTGCGTAGTGTCTAGGGGTAAAAACTAAAAACGTGCAACTTTTGGGTCGTCCGGACCAGGATTGAGAAAAGCTGCTCTCAGAACAATGACCAGGAGACTCACTTTGTTTGTCTATCCTGTTTATGTAGGCCAATGGGTTGTGTCTTTTGAACTGAGTTGATCAGTGTGAACAAAAACACTTCACTTAACATCACACCCGCGACTGAAAACCTTTTCAGAAGAAGTTTGTCTTGCCAAAGAAATGTACAAGAACAATCAATATTTGGTAGATTCGTGTTATTTAATAATTGAGATCACTTGCATAAAATTTAAAATACGTCTGAACAAAATTAAGAAACCGTGTGTCTACCACACACACACACTCTCTCTCTCTCTCTCTCTCTCTCTCTCTCACACACACAACACCACACACTCTCTCTCACACACACACACACATTACACACACACGACAAAACAGCAGTTGTGGAAAAAGTATCCAATTGTCATACTTGAGTAAAAGTAAAGATACCTTAATAGCAAATTACTCAAGTAAAAGTGAAAGTCACCCAGTAAAAATCTAAAAGTATTTGGTTTTAAAATGTACTAAAGTATCAAAAGTAGAAGTAAAAGTATTAATCATTTGAAATTCCTTATCTTAAGCAAATCAGACGGCATCATTTTCTTATTTTTAAAAATGTATGGATAGCCAGGGGCACACCCCAACACTCAGACATTATTTAAAAAATATGCATTTGTGTTTAGTGAGTCCACCAGGCCAGAGGCAGTAGGGACGACCAGGGATGTTCTCTTGATAAGTGTGTGAATTTCACAATTTTCCTGTCCTGCTAAGCATTCAAAATGTAAAGAGTACTTTTGGTTGTCAGGGAAAATGTATGGATTAAAAAGTACAATATTTTATTTAGGAATGTAGTGCAGTAAAAGTAAAAGATAAATAGTAAAGTAAAGTACAGATACCCCAAAAAAAACGACTTATGTAGTACTTTAAAGTATTTTTTTTTACCCAAGTACTTCACACCACTGCAAAACAGAGCACAAAAAAAGAAAGTAGCATGCCTGCTCTTGGTTGGTTTACTGTAATAAATACACTGTAAAATATCAGAAATTGAAAATACTCACACGCACGCATGCATGCACATACACAATCACACACACACACACACTCACACAGACACAAACATACACACTACGAAAACAGAATACGCTTTGCATTACTCTAAAATGGATCTCAATAAATCATTTTCAAAGACAAATTTGCACCCCCCCCCCCCCCCCCCGTTTTCTGTAATTCTTTTTAAAAAAATCTCCCATTATTATACTTTAGAATCCTTGCGCCATTTCAGTTTTTTGAATGTACTGCAGACAAGGACTTGCTTGCTGACTGATTAATTGATTGACACGGACTGGACTTTATTTAGGATGAGGCTGCAGCTTCTCTCTGTATCTCTGCAAACCCTAACTTCCACTTAAGTCAAATTCTCACATAATTATACATTAATGTCAATGTGACACTGGGTGAATAGTCCACTGAAGTGGAAGTTAGGTTCCACTGAGTGATGAGCTGTGATGGGGCTCGAATGGACCCAGACCACTGCGATACTTCTAGGCTCCCGTTTCTGTTTTCAGTGGAAGAGATGGAGGAGAGAGGAGGAGATGGAGGAGAGAGGAGGAGATGGAGGAGATGGAGGAGAGAGGAGGAGATGGAGGAGAGAGGAGGAGAGAGGAGGAGATGGAGGAGAGAGGAGGAGAGAGGAGGAGATAGGAGGAGATGGAGGAGAGAGGAGGAGATGGAGGAGAGAGGAGGAGATTGAAGAGGAGATGGAGGAGAGGAGGAGATGGAGGAGAGGAGGAGATGGAAGAGAGAGGAGATGAGGAGATGGAGGAGAGATGGAGGAGAAATGGAGGAGATTGAGGAGAGAGGAGGATATGGAGAAGAGAGGAGGATTTGGATGAGAGAGGATATGGAGGAGAGAGGATATGGAGGAGATGAAGGAGATTGAGGAGAGAGGATATGTAGGAGATGGAGATGAGGAGAGAGGATATTGAGGAGATGGAGGAGATAGAAGGAGATGGAGGAGAGGAGGATATGGAGGAGAGAGGATATGGAGGAGATGGATGAGAGGAGGGGATGGAGGAGAGGAGGAGATGGAGGAGAGATGGAGGAGAGGAGGAGATGGAGGAGAGGTGGAGGAGAGAGGAGATGGGGGAGCGAGATGGAGGAGAGAGGAGATGGAGATGGAGGAGAGAGGAGATGGAGGGGAGATGGAGGAGAGATGGAGGAGAGAGAAGGAGATGGAGAGAGGAGGAGATGGAGGAGAGAAGAGATGGAGGAGATGGAAGAGATGGAGAGAGGAGGAGATGGAGAGAGGAGGAGATGAGGAGAGAGATGGAGGAGAGGGGAGATGAAGGAGAGAGGCGATGGAGATGGAGGAGAGAGGAGATGGAGATTTAGGAGATGGAGGAGATGGAGATTTAGGAGATGGAGGAGAGAGGAGTCACAGAGGAAGCACCCTGCTGTGTGCACTGATCCCTTGTTTTTTTCTGCCCACCCTTCTGCCCACCGTGGTCCTCAGGGTCATGGAGTGCATGGGGATGGTGTCGGTGGCCGGGTCGTGGGAAATGAAGCGCCCACAGGAGAGGACTTCCAGAGTAGCATCACGGAACTACGGGGAGTACGAATAGAAGTGTTAGCAAACCACGTACAGAATGTGTGGTAAAGAATTATTAATCGATTTGTACAATCTTCAATACACAAGACAATCCACAAGACGCCACCGATTGCAAGTCTCTCTGGATGAGTGTCAACTAATAAGGGCTAGATTTAATTTCGGATTGAGCAGACACATGCAGCGTTTACCGTGAACGGCGTCTTCGCGAACACCTGAAAAATTGCCGATATGGATCAAATCTAGGCCTAAATAACCAAAAAGGCAAGGGTGTATTCTAATTGAATTAAAACCACAGGGAACCGATTATGTTGCAGTCCCCTTCGATAATCTACACAGATTTAACTGATGTGTTCTCACTCTGGCTTTGCTCTCTCCCTCTCCTCCAGTACACACACCTGCTTGTTGCTTAGGAAGTAGATGATGGGGTTGTAGACGGGACTGGTCTTGGCGAAGTACATAGGCATGGTAGCCACTAGCGGAGGGATGTGGAGCTCTGGGTCCACCACAACCACCACGGACAGGGCTGTGTAAGGCAGCCAGCAGACAAAGAAGGCCCCGATCATGGCCAGCACTATCCTTACCGCCCGCTCGTTGTCCTGCAGACAGGGACGACCGCCCTGCAACTCCGTACTACGGTTAAGCTGGAGGAGGAGGAAGAGGGGGGAGAGGAGGAAGAAGAGGAAGATGATAACCCACGACCGACAGGATCTGTTTAAGCTTACAGACACAGTCCTCAGCGTCTAAACCCCTCTGAAAGTCTCCAGTTATAGGAACAGTCCCTGTTACAGTCCCTCTATCCCAACTGGAAGAGGCTTTTGTACACTTGGTATATGGACAGAAACTGACTAAAAAAAGGTATGTCCCTCAGGGAGCTGAGTCTCTATATGTACCCGTCTCATGGAGGTGAGGACATTGGCGTAACAGTAGATGATGATTGCGACAGGCAGGAGGAAACAGAACAGCGTGTACAGGATCAGGTAACTATAGTTACTCCAGGACCTGGAGAGACATAACACATTATAAACCATGCTATAGGACATTATAAACAAGTTATAACACATTATAAACCATGTTATAGGACATTATAAACAAGTTATAACACATTATAAACCATGCTAAAGGACATTATAAACAAGTTATAACACACTATAAACCATGTTACAGGACATTATAAACAAGTCATAACACACTATAAACCATGTTACAGGACATTATAAACAAGTCATAACACACTTTAAACCATGTTACAGGACATTATAAACAAGTTATAACACATTATAAACCATGTTACAGGACATTATAAACAAGTCATAACACACTATAAACCATGTTACAGGACATTATAAACAAGTTATAACACACTATAAACCATGTTACAGGACATTATAAACAAGTCATAACACACTTTAAACCATGTTACAGGGCATTATAAAGGCTCATACATGCCTATTACAAGTTATAAGACATTATACTGGCCTCTCCTCCCAGCCCAGAGAGCAGGAGGTCTGGACGCCCTCGGGTCCATAGGAGCTCCAACCCAGCAGTGGGGGCACGGCCCAGAACAAACAGAACAGCCAGACCCCCAGGAGCCCCTGAAAGCTCCGACGTACGTTCATCTTGAAGCCTGCCATGGGCTTACACACCACGATGTAGCGCTCGTACGCCAGCAGTGTTAACGTGCACATAGACACCAGACCTGAGGGAGAGGAGACCGGGGGGGGGGGGCAGTGTGTTCATAAAGTGTCTGAGAGTATGAGTGCTGATCTAGGACCCGATTCTGATCCTGTCCATGTAATACTGTCCATTGTGATCTAAAAGGTCAAACTGATCTTAGATCATCAGGATATGAACCCTGGCTTCACAACCAGAAGATTACAGATCTGAATACCCCCCCAAACTCAATTCAACACATTGAGTTAACTTGATCGAATTAGACTTGCATTTTCAACACTTTCAGGCTACAACAACAAAACATCGTTTTTTTTATTAAAAGTTTGAGTTCAGTTCACATGATTCAAAGACATCCTATATAAATAAATAAAAATGAATTACTTTACCGAAATAGTTCACAGCAAATCCTTGAAAGATGCAGAACTCGTCGCCAAGAAAGAATGAACCATGATAGTTGGTAATGGTGACTATCGACGAACCGCACAAGGCTATCATCAAATCGGACACGGCTAAACTGAGGATGATCACATTCATTGGATTGAGGAGAGTACGATTCTTCACCAACACCGTTATCACCAGAGTATTGTTAAAAACAGAGAAAATGGCATTGATGAACATAAGATAGGAGAGGATGCTGTAGCCTGCCCGTGGAAAAATCGTGGGCGCCACAGTACTAGATTTGAAGCCCGGAGAAGTAGAGTTCAAAGTCGGGCCGAAGCGCCAAGGTGTGCCGACGGCAGTGGTGCTGTCCATGGTGCTTAATTTAAAACGCACGCTCTCCACCATATGACCAAGAAACTACAGAAAAAAGGTCCTTTGCTGTCTGTATCCCATCTCAATCAAAGCCCAAACGTCATAGCTTGATCTTATTATGTCTGATCCTAGTTAAATAGCTTCTGTATTCAGGATGTCTTATTACATTTTGGATTATCTGTCATTGAGAACATGCTGCTCAACACCAACTTAAAAACCCATTTGGGAAATTGCTCCCTAACATGATTTGTACGATTATATTGATTGATCTGATCAGGATTTATTGAGAGTTCCGTATTGAAAAAGGTGCAAAGTGTAGGCCCAGAGACAGCCCTGGGCCTAGGATATACCCTGTCTGTGTCAAAAGTGCATTTTCTAAATTATTTTTAGCCAACTGGGTCAATTCAATATACATTTACATTGAGAGACAAGAGGTTAGATAAATTATAGTTGCTTTCCTGACTTTTCTCTGAGGCAAGGAAAGGGTGGATAACTGAAATCTAGCCCTATATGGCATACACAAAAGTAGGCCTAAAACAGGAACAAGATTAGGTTGTTGCCATCTTTAATTCATAATCAAATCAAAAACACACTCCCAAAGAAAAAAAATACAAATTACAAGATGGACATTTATGTAAACTATACAGGCTTTGGATAAAATTCTCTCATTCTCTCAATGTGAGTTTTTCCAACAAGACCACTTTTTTTTCTTCACTTTTTCAACCATGAACAATCTCTCTCAAAGAAGAGATAATAGATTTAGAATATACAGATAATAGAATAGATTTAGAATATACAGATAATAGAATAGATTTAGAATATACAGATAATAGAATAGATTTAGAATATACAGATAATAGAATAGATTTAGAATATACAGATAATAGAATAGATTTAGAATATACAGATAATAGAATAGATTTAGAATATACAGATAATAGAATAGATTTAGAATATACAGATAATAGAATAGATTTAGAATATACAGATAATAGAATAGATTTAGAATATACAGATAATAGAATAGATTTAGAATATACAGATAATAGAATAGATTTAGAATATACAGATAATAGAATAGATTTAGAATATACAGATAATGGAATAGATTTAGAATATACAGATAATAGAATAGATTTAGAATATACAGATAATAGAATAGATTTCTCAAACATTCTGACCGTATCATGACAAGAAACAGAAGTTATTTTCTTGTTAGTTTCCCCCACAAAACTAATACAACTAATTTCTGAACATTTCAGTGCAAAGTCAATGATTTAAACACAATTTTATATCTAGATTGAAAGCAAGGTTGTTGTTTTTTTTTAAAGCAGAATGTTTATGAAAACAAACAGACAAACAAAAATATAGCCAAGCAACTCAAATACAGCATAGAAATTACTGGACACAATGATAAATAGATTTGTCCATGAAATACAGCATATGTCCTCTTTTCTATAAAAAAAAATAAGAACATTCTGTTGTAAACTGACTGTTCTATCCGTTGTACTAACCACATTGATAGACACCTTAACTAGTAAAGACTATTAATAATAATGATTAAGCCTTTGTGGAAAGTATGATTTTAGGGTATCTACATTATTACTAGGGTAAATAGAGCCTGTTCTAAAGACAGAGAGATCGACAGGGCAGTTATAGTGTGCAAAAGCTTAAGGCATTTCAGAGTGTGTCTTGAACATGTCAAATTGTCAAGATATTCAACTCATTAGTTTATATCTCGTCTTTCTCTGTTCTTATTGGTTCAAAGACCACCATTGGTTAAAAGTCCCTTATAACCAACTGTTCCTTTGTTTACACAAACAGGTAACTTCCGAAACCATGGAAACACGGGAGGAAATGGAGGGATACAAAGTATATTGAAAGCAGGTGCTACCACACCGGTGTGGTTCCTGAGTTAATTAAGCAATTAACGTCCCATCATGCTTAGGGTCATGTACGGTTGAAGTCGGAAGTTTACATACACTTAGGTTGGAGTCATTAAAACTCGTTTTTCAACCACTCCACAAATTTCTTGTTAACAAACTATAGATTTGGCAAGTAGGTTAGGAAATCTACTTTGTGCATGACACAAGTAATTTTTCCAACAATTGTTTACAGACAGATTATTTCACTGTATCACAATTCCAGTGGGTCAGAAGTTTACATACACAGAGTTGACTGTGCCTTTAAACAGCTTGGAACATTCTAGAAAAGTATGTCATGGCTTTAGAAGCTTCTGATAGGCTAATTGACATCATTTGAGTCAATTGGAGGTGTACCTGTGGATGTATTTCAAGGCCTACCTTCAAGCAGAGGCTTGACATCATGGGAAAATCAAAATAAATCAGCCAAAACCTCAGAAAAAAAATTGTAGACCTACACAAGTCTGGTTCATCCTTGGGAGCAATTTCCAAACGCCTGAAGGTACCACATTCATCTGTACAAACAATAGTACGCAAGTATAAACACCATGGGACCACGCGGCCGTCATACCGCTCAGGAAGGAGACGCGTTCTGTCTCCTAGAGATGAGCGTACTTTGGTGCGGAAAGTGCAAATCAATCCCAGAACAACAGCAAAGGACCTTGTGAAGATGCTGGAGGAAACAGGTAGAAAAGTATCTATATCCACAGTAACAAGTCCTATATGGACATAACCTGAAAGGCCACTTAGCAAGGAAGAAGCCACTGCTCCAAAACCACCATAAAAAAAGCCAGACTACGGTTTGCAACTGCACATGGGGGATCGTACTTTTTGGAGAAATGTCCTCTGGTCTGATGAAATAAAAATAGAACTGTTTGGCCATAATGACCATCATTGTGTTGGGAGGAAAAAGGGGGAGTCTTGCAAGCTGAAGAACACCATCCCAACCGTGAAGCACGGGGGTTGGCAGCATCGTGTTGTGGGGGTGCTTTGCTGCAGGAGGGACTGGTGTAGTTCACAAAATAGATGGCATCATGAGGTGGAACAATTATGTGGATATATTGAAGCAACATCTGAAGACATCAGTCAGGAAGTTAAAGCCTGGTCACAAATAGGTCTTCCAAATGGACAATGGACAAGCATACTTCCAAAGTTGTGGCAAAATGGCTTAAGGACTACAAAGTCAAGGTATTGGAGTGGCCATCTTAAAACCCTGACCTCAATCCTATAGAAAATCTGTTGGCTGAACTGAAAACATTGTGTGCGAGCAACGAGGCCTACAAGCCTGACTCAGTTACACCAGCTCTGTCAGGAGGAATGGGCCACAATTCACCCAACTTATTGTGGAAAGCTTGTGAAAGGCTACCCGAAATGTTTCACCCAAGTTAAACAATTTAAAGGCAATGCTACCAAATACTAATTGAGTATATGTAAACTTCTGACCCACTGGGAATGTGATGAAAGAAATAAAAGCTGAAAGAAATCATTCTCTCTACTATTGTTCTGACATTTCACATTCTTAAAATAAAGTGGTGATCCTAACTGACCTAAGACAGGGAATTGTTACTAGGATTAAATGTTGAGTTTAAATGTAGTTGGCTAAGGTGTATGTAAACTTCCGACTTCAACTGTATATTGTTTGGATGCAAGTTTTCAGATCTGAGTAAATTGTTATTTGTTTCCATTCTGTATGTGTGTCAAGAACATTCAAGCAAACGTATTGTGTAGTGTTTTGGTATAGCGTACTAAGCTAACCGTACCGCTAGTTTTCAACCTAAAACAGAAATATGGCAGAAATATTTAAGAGTTACTGTTTTAAATTCAACCTACACATATAATAGCGAGATTATAAAAGCAGAGCAGGTCAGTATTGAAGTTACTGACAGCCGTAAGGTCAACATGATATGACATCAGTGGAAAATAGAGTAAGGTCAACATGAGATGACATCATTGGAAAATAGAGTAAGGTCAACATGAGATGACATCAGTAGAAAATAGAGTAAGGTCAACATGAGATGACATCATTGGAAAATAGAGTAAGGTCAACATGAGATGACATCAGTAGAAAATAGAGTAAGGTCAACATGAGATGAAGTCAGTAGAAAATAGAGTAAGGTCAACATGAGATGACATCAGTAGAAAATAGAGTAAGGTCAACAGGAGATGACATCAGTGGAAAATAGAGACAGTAAGTCAGAGTCAGCAGAGTCCTGTACGCCATCTTCTACCCCTTTCACTCTACTCAGCTGGCTTGTCTACATATGTTTCAGTATGTTTCAGGTCAGCATGATATGTATGTTTCAGGTCAGCATGATAGAGTGAAACAGGTATTTGAGAGCTCTGTGTCCAGAGCAGGTCAAGACAGAGTGTCACAATGAACCCCTTCCCCCTCTATACTCAGATCAGGTCTTGGACAGAGTGTCGCAGTGAAACCCGTCCCTTCCCCTCTCTACTCAGATTAGGTCAAGACAGAGTGTCACAATGAACCCCTTCCCCCTCTCTACTCAGATCAGGTCTTGGACAGAGTGTCGCAGTGAAACCCGTCCCTTCCCCTCTCTACTCAGATCAGGTCCTGGACAGAGTGTCGCAGTGAAACCCTTCCCTTCTCTATTCAGATTAGGTCAAGACAGAGTGTCACAATGAACCCCTTCCCCCTCCCCTCTCTACTTAGATCAGGTCTTGGACAGAGTGTCGCAGTGAAACCCTTCCCCTCTCTATTCAGATTAGGTCAAGACAGAGTGTCACAATGAACCCCTTCCCCCTCCCCTCTCTACTTAGATCAGGTCTTGGACGGAGTGTCGCAGTGAAACCCGTCACCCTAGCCTCTCTAGCCCGGACGGAGTGTCACACTGAAACCCCCCCCCCCCCCCCCCCATTTCCTGTTCTACTCTTCAGTTGTGGTTCTGTGGGGGTATGAAGGGCATCTTCAGGGCCCCGGCGCTGGTCTGCTCGGGCCAGAAGGGTGACTCGTGTTGCAGGGGCGTACGACGGGGGAAGAAGGTGTGATGGAAGTCATAGTTGAGCAGACAGCTGAGGGACGCCATGTAGATGTCAGCGAAACGAGACAGGCGGCGGGAGAAGTAGGTGGGGTTGTGGTAGGTCCGGAAGAGACTCCCAAACTGGCCGTTGAAGATGTCCTTTGTCTGCGATCTGTTGTTTGACGAAAGATGTACAATATTGTTAGTGCTCGTTTTGCATGTTAAGAGAAATATCTGTAAAAAAAGAGAGAAAGTAAGTTTAAAAACACTAATTATCCTCTCAAACATTTAATGGGTACAGCCACCTATAGGGAACTATGGGCAAGACTTTATTTGAAGGGAAGCTACATAAAGGAACTAACAATATAGTATATAACTAACAATATAGCACTAACAATATAGCATATAACTACAGTGCCTTGCGAAAGTATTCGGCCCCCTTGAACTTTGCGACCTTTTGCCACATTTCAGGCTTCAAACATAAAGATATAAAACTGTATTTTTTTGTGAAGAATCAACAACAAGTGGGACACAATCATGAATTGGAACTACATTTATTGGATATTTCAAACTTTTTTAACAAATCAAAAACTGAAAAATTGGGCGTGCAAAATTATTCAGCCCCTTTACTTTCAGTGCAGCAAACTCTCTCCAGAAGTTCAGTGAGGATCTCTGAATGATCCAATGTTGACCTAAATGACTAATGATGATAAATACAATCCACCTGTGTGTAATCAAGTCTCCGTATAAATGCACCTGCACTGTGATAGTCTCAGAGGTCCGTTAAAAGCGCAGAGAGCATCATGAAGAACAAGGAACACACCAGGCAGGTCCTGTTGTGAAGAAGTTTAAAGCTGGATTTGGATACAAAAAGATTTCCCAAGCTTTAAACATCCCAAGGAGCACTGTGCAAGCGATAATATTGAAATGGAAGGAGTATCAGACCACTGCAAATCTACCAAGACCTGGCCGTCCCTCTAAACTTTCAGCTCATACAAGGAGAAGACTGATCAGAGATGCAGCCAAGAGGCCCATGATCACTCTGGATGAACTGCAGAGATCTACAGCTGAGGTGGGAGACACCTGGGAGCCACCTGGGAGACACACCAAACATGTGGAAGAAGGTGCTCTGGTCAGATGAAAGCAAAATTGAACTTTTTGGCAACAATGCAAAACGTTATGTTTGGCGTAAAAGCAACACAGCTCATCACCCTGAACACACCATCCCCACTGTCAAACATGGTGGTGGCAGCATCATGGTTTGGGCCTGCTTTTCTTCAGCAGGGACAGGGAAGATGGTTAAAATTGATGGGAAGATGGATGGAGCCAAATACAGGACCATTCTGGAAGAAAACCTGATGGAGTCTGCAAAAGACCTGAGACTGGGACGGAGATTTGTCTTCCAACAAGACAATGACCCAAAACATAAAGCAAAATCTACAATGGAATGGTTCAAAAATAAACATATCCAGGTGTTAGAATGGCCAAGTCAAAGTCCAGACCTGAATCCAATCGAGAATCTGTGGAAAGAACTGAAAACTGCTGTTCACAAATGCTCTCCATCCAACCTCAATGAGCTCGAGCTGTTTTGCAAGGAGGAATGGGAAAAAATGTCAGTCTCTCGATGTGCAAAACTGATAGAGACATACCCCAAGCGACTTACAGCTGTAATCGCAGCAAAAGGTGGCGCTACAAAGTATTAACTTAAGGGGGCTGAATAATTTTGCACGCCCAATTTTTCCGTTTTTGATTTGTTAAAAAAGTTTGAAATATCCAATAAATGTTGTTCCACTTCATGATTGTGTCCCACTTGTTGTTGATTCTTCACAAAAAAATACAGTTTTATATCTTTATGTTTGAAGCCTGAAATGTGGCAAAAGGTCGCAAAGTTCAAGGGGGCCGAATACCTTCGCAAGGCACTGTAACAATATAGCATATAACAACTAACAATATAGCATATAACAACTAACAATATAGCATATAACAACTAACAACATAGCATATAACAACTAGCAATATAGCATATAACAACTAACAATATAGCATATAACAACTAACAACATAGCATATAACAACTAACAATATAGCATATAACAACTAACAACATAGCATATAACAACTAACAATATAGCATATAACAACTAACAATATAGCATATAACAACTAACAACATAGCATATAACAACTAACAATATAGCATATAACAACTAACAATATAGCATATAACAACTAACAATATAGCATATAACAACTAACAATATAGCATATAACAACTAACAATATAGCATATAACAACATTGCATATAACAACTAGCAATATAGCATATAACAACTAACAATATAGCATATAACAACTAACAACATAGCACAAACAACTAACAATATAGCATATAACAACTAACAATATAGCATATAACAACTAACAATATAGCATATAACAACTAACAATATAGCATATAACAACTAATAATATAGCATATATATATATATATATATACATAAGCTCTTCCCCCAATGGTACCTCATGGCTTCTCTCTCTTCGATCCACTCCTGGACGACAGCTTGAGAAGCTGGATCTCTGTGGACCTGGAAGGGAGGGAGGAGAGAATGTATGCTGTACGTACTGAGACTACATATCTGTGGTGCTGGAAGGGAGGGAGGAGAGAATGTATGCTGTACGTACTGAGACTACATATCTGTGGTGCTGGAAGGGAGGGAGGAGAGAATGTATGCTGTACGTACTGAGACTACATATCTGTGGTGCTGGGAAGGAGGGAGGAGAGAATGTATGCTGTACGTACTGAGACTACATATCTGTGGTGCTGGGAAAGAGGGAGGAGAGAATGTATGCTGTACGTACTGAGACTACATATCTGTGGTGCTGGGAAGGAGGGATGAGATAATGTATGCTGTACATACTGAGACTACATATCTGTGGTGCTGGGAAGGAGGGATGAGATAATGCATGCTGTACATACTGAGACTACATGTCTGTGGTGCTGGGAAGGAGGGAGGAGAGAATGTATGCTGTACATACTGAGACTACATATCTGTGGTGCTGGGAAGGAGGGAGGAGAGACTGTATGCTGTACATACTGAGACTACATATCTGTGGTGCTGGGAAGGAGGGAGGAGAGAATGTATGCTGTACATACTGAGACTACATATCTGTGGTGCTGGGAAGGAGGGAGGAGATAATGTATGCTGTACATACTGAGACTACATGTCTGTGGTGCTGGGAAGGAGGGAGCAAAGTAGACGCTCTTTAGGTTCATAGCTGCAGACAGACAGACAGACAGACACCCACCCACCCACCCACACCTCCTCCCACCCCCACCTACCTGCATGTGTTCTATCAGCCCAGTCAGACCCTGTAACCAGGTCATCAGGTGAACACATTCCTCAGTGTTCATGATCTTGATCTCTTTCCTCAGCTCAGGGATGATGGCGCCAGTCCTCCAGCCGTGCTTCAGGGTCAGGTCCTACACACCCACATATAACACATGGATTTATAGAAACCTTTTTCTCAAACCTGAGGAGTCGATAAACCACAGAACAACTCAAATACCTCTGTTTCGGTAACAGGCCAGCCAATCATGGGCTGACCTTTCGTTTTTTTTATTATTATTTTTAAACGCTACTTAACTAAAAACCTATATATTAATATCTGACCGTGTCGTTTCTATGATGGTGTGAACATTTTCTAAGACCATTTTAAATATTAACCTATGCAGTGTAAAAGCAATGGTTAGACTTACTGCCAGGTCACTGTAAATGTGATCTCCAAAGTACAACACCTTGGACCCCCTCCAGCCAGTCAGTCTCAGGAACTCATAGAGGTTTCCCTGCAGAACAAAGAAAACAGTCAGTTATTCCCTAGTCTGTATGACAGAGCTACATCTCTAGAACAGTAGTTGTCAACCTTTTTTTGGTTACTTCACCACCGAATACATTGTGCTCTGCCCTGTACTTGGACCCCTGAAGTACCCCCTCTTGTGCATTCTACTAGTAAGCCTATAGTCTCATGTGTCTTCTCAAGAACCACCTTGTGAATAGACCAAGTACACCAGGGGTCCTAGTGCATCAGGGGTCCTAGTACATCAGGGGTCCTAGTACACCAGGGGTCCAAGTACACCAGGGGTCCTAGTACATCAGGGGTCCTAGTGCATCAGGGGTCCTAGTACATCAGGGGTCCTAGTACATCAGGGGTCCTAGTACATCAGGGGTCCTAGTACACCAGGGGTCCTAGTGCATCAAGGGTCCTAGTGCATCAGGGGTCCTAGTACATCAGGGGTCCTAGTGCACCAGGGGTCCTAGTGCATCAGGGGTCCTAGTACATCAGGGGTCCTAGTACACCAGGGGTCCTAGTACACCAGGAGGTCCTAGTACATCAGGGGTCCTAGTACACCAGGGGTCCAAGTACACCAGGGCTCCTAGTACACCAGGGGTCCTAGTACACCAGGGGTCCTAGTACATCAGGGGTTCAAGTACATCAGGGGTCCAAGTACATCAGGGGTCCTAGTACATCAGGGGTCCTAGTACATCAGGGGTCCTAATACATCAGGGGTCCTAGTACATCAGGGGTCCTAGTGCATCAGGGGTCCAAGTACATCAGGGGTCCAAGTACATCAGGGGTACAAGTACATCAGGGGTCCTAGTACATCAGGGGTACAAGTACATCAGGGGTCCTAGTACATCTGGGGTTCTAGTACATCAGGGGTCCTAGTACATCAGGGGTACAAGTACATCAGGGGTCCTAGTACATCAGGGGTCCTAGTACATCAGGAGTCCTAGTGCATCAGGGGTCCTAGTGCATCAGGGGTCCTAGTGCATCAGGGTTCCTAGTGCATCAGGGGTCCTAGTGCATCAAGGGTTCAAGTACATCAGGGGTCCTAGTACATCAGGGGTCCTAGTGCATCAGGGGTCCAAGTACCACAGGGGGCCAAGTACCATTCAAGTACATCAGGGGTCCTAGTGCATCAGGGGTCCTAGTGCATCAGGGGTCCTAGTACATCAGGGGTCCTAGTGATTCAGGGGTTCAAGTACCACAGGGGTCCTAGTACATCAGGGGTCCTAGTACACCAGGCGTCCTAGTACATCAGGGGTCCTAGTGCATCAGGGGTTCAAGTACCACAGGGGTCCTAGTAGAAAGACTGCTCTAGAACCGTTGTCCATATACCTGTTTGTAGATCTTCCCCTTCTCCAGCTTGTGAATCCTGTCCCAATGCAGCACCCCTTTATCTGTCACTCGCCTGAAGGGCCTAGGAAGGACAGGGGAAGACAAACGTCAGAACACACAGTAGAGGTCAACTGGACATGACAAACGTCAGAACACACAGTAGAGGTCAACTGAACATGACAAACGTCAGAACACACAGTAGAGGTCAACTGGACATGACAAACGTCAGAACACACAGTAGAGGTCAACTGAACATGACAAACGTCAGAACACACAGTGGAGGTCAACTGAACATGACAAACGTCAGAACACACAGTAGAGGTCAACTGGACATGACAAACGTCAGAACACACAGTGGAGGTCAACTGAACATGACAAACGTCAGAACACACAGTAGAGGTCAACTGAACATGACAAACGTCAGAACACACAGTGGAGGTCAACTGGACATGACAAACGTCAGAAACACACAGTAGAGGTCAACTGGACATGACAAACGTCAGAACACACAGTAGAGGTCAACTGGACATGACAAACGTCAGAACACACAGTAGAGGTCAACTGAACATGACAAACGTCAGAACACACAGTAGAGGTCAACTGAACATGACAAACGTCAGAACACACAGTAGACGTCAACTGGACATGACAAACGTCAGAACACACAGTAGAGGTCAACTGAACATGACAAACGTCAGAACACACAGTGGAGGTCAACTGAACATGACAAACGTCAGAACACACAGTGGAGATCAACTGGACATGACAAACGTCAGAACACACAGTAGAGGTCAACTGAACATGACAAACGTCAGAACACACAGTGGAGGTCAACTGGACATGACAAACGTCAGAACACACAGTGGAGGTCAACTGAACATGACAAACGTCAGAAACACACAGTGGAGGTCAACTGGACATGACAAACGTCAGAACACACAGTGGAGGTCAACTAGACATGACAAACGTCAGAACACACAGTGGAGGTCAACTGGACATGACAAACGTCAGAACACACAGTGGAGGTCAACTGGACATGACAAACGTCAGAACACACAGTAGAGGTCAACTGGACATGACAAACGTCAGAAACACACAGTGGAGGTCAACTGGACATGACAAACGTCAGAACACACAGTGGAGGTCAACTGGACATGACAAACGTCAGAACACACAGTAGAGGTCAACTGAACATGACAAACGTCAGAACACACAGTGGAGGTCAACTGGACATGACAAACGTCAGAACACACAGTAGAGGTCAACTGAACATGACAAACGTCAGAACACACAGTGGAGGTCAACTGGACATGACAAACGTCAGAACACACAGTAGAGGTCAACTGAACATGACAAACGTCAGAACACACAGTAGAGGTCAACTGAACATGACAAACGTCAGAACACACAGTAGAGGTCAACTGGACATGACAAACGTCAGAACACACAGTAGAGGTCAACTGGACATGACAAACGTCAGAACACACAGTGGAGGTCAACTGAACATGACAAACGTCAGAACACACAGTAGAGGTCAACTGAACATGACAAACGTCAGAACACACAGTAGAGGTCAACTGAACATGACAAACGTCAGAACACACAGTGGAGGTCAACTGAACATGACAAACGTCAGAACACACAGTGGAGGTCAACTGAACATGACAAACGTCAGAACACACAGTGGAGGTCAACTGGACATGACAAACGTCAGAACACACAGTAGAGGTCAACTGATGAACGGATGGGTAGTGTAGTGGTAAAGCCTCCACCACATTGAACAGGGACAAAGGGAAGGGCTAGGGAGTGTAGTGGTAACGCCTCCACCACATTGAACAGGGACAAAGGGAAGGGCTAGGGAGTGTAGTGGTAAAGCCTCCACCACATTGAACAGGGGCAAAGGGAAGGGCTAGGGAGTGTAGTGGTAAAGCCTCCACCACATTGAACAGGGACAAAGGGAAGGGCTAGGGAGTGTAGTGGTAAAGCCTCCACCACATTGAACAGGGACAAAGGGAAGGGCTAGGTAGTGTAGCGGTAAAGCCTCCACCACATTGAACAGGGACAAAGGGAAGGGCTAGGGAGTGTAGTGGTAAAGCCTCCACCACATTGAACAGGGACAAAGGGAAGGGCTAGGGAGTGTAGTGGTAAAGCCTCCACCACATTGAACAGGGACAAAGGGAAGGGCTAGGGAGTGTAGTGGTAAAGCCTCCACCACATTGAACAGGGACAAAGGGAAGGGCTAGGGAGTGTAGTGGTAAAGCCTCCACCACATTGAACAGGGACAAAGGGAAGGGCTAGGTAGTGTAGCAGTAAAGCCTCCACCACATTGAACAGGGACAAAGGGAAGGGCTAGGGAGTGTAGTGGTAAAGCCTCCACCACATTGAACAGGGACAAAGGGAAGGGCTAGGGAGTGTAGTGGTAAAGCCTCCACCACATTGAACAGGGACAAAGAGAAGGGCTAGGGAGTGTAGTGGTAAAGCCTCCACCACATTGAACAGGGACAAAGGGAAGGGCTAGGGAGTGTAGCGGTAAAGCCTCCACCACATTGAACAGGGACAAAGGGAAGGGCTAGGGAGTGTAGCGGTAAAGCCTCCACCACATTGAACAGGGACAAAGGGAAGGGCTAGGGAGTGTAGTGGTAAAGCCTCCACCACATTGAACAGGGACAAAGAGAAGGGCTAGGGAGTGTAGTGGTAAAGCCTCCACCACATTGAACAGGGACAAAGGGAAGGGCTAGGGAGTGTAGTGGTAAAGCCTCCACCACATTGAACAGGGACAAAGGGAAGGGCTAGGGAGTGTAGTGGTAAAGCCTCCACCACATTGAACAGGGACAAAGGGAAGGGCTAGGTAGTGTAGCGGTAAAGCCTCCACCACATTGAACAGGGACAAAGGGAAGGGCTAGGGAGTGTAGCGGTAAAGCCTCCACCACATTGAACAGGGACAAAGGGAAGGGCTAGGGAGTGTAGTGGTAAAGCCTCCACCACATTGAACAGGGACAAAGGGAAGGGCTAGGGAGTGTAGTGGTAAAGCCTCCACCACATTGAACAGGGACAAAGGGAAGGGCTAGGGAGTGTAGTGGTAAAGCCTCCACCACATTGAACAGGGACAAAGGGAAGGGCTAGGGAGTGTAGTGGTAAAGCCTCCACCACATTGAACAGGGACAAAGGGAAGGGCTAGGGAGTGTAGTGGTAAAGCCTCCACCACATTGAACAGGGACAAAGGGAAGGGCTAGGTAGTGTAGCGGTAAAGCCTCCACCACATTGAACAGGGACAAAGGGAAGGGCTAGGGAGTGTAGTGGTAAAGCCTCCACCACATTGAACAGTGACAAAGGGAAGGGCTAGGGAGTGTAGCGGTAAAGCCTCCACCACATTGAACAGGGACAAAGAGAAGGGCTAGGGAGTGTAGCGGTAAAACCTCCACCACATTGAACAGGGACAAAGGGAAGGGCTAGGGAGTGTAGTGGTAAAACCTCCACCACATTGAACAGGGACAAAGGGAAGGGCTAGGGAGTGTAGTGGTAAAACCTCCACCACATTGAACAGGGACAAAGGGAAGGGCTAGGGAGTGTAGTGGTAAAGCCTCCACCACATTGAACAGGGACAAAGGGAAGGGCTAGGGAGTGTAGCGGTAAAGCCTCCACCACATTGAACAGGGACAAAGGGAAGGGCTAGGGAGTGTAGTGGTAAAGCCTCCACCACATTGAACAGGGACAAAGAGAAGGGCTAGGGAGTGTAGTGGTAAAGCCTCCACCACATTGAACAGGGACAAAGGGAAGGGCTAGGGAGTGTAGTGGTAAAACCTCCACCACATTGAACAGGGGACAAAGGGAAGGGCTAGGGAGTGTAGTGGTAAAGCCTCCACCACATTGAACAGGGACAAAGGGAAGGGCTAGGGAGTGTAGTGGTAAAGCCTCCACCACATTGAACAGGGACAAAGGGAAGGGCTAGGGAGTGTAGTGGTAAAACCTCCACCACATTGAACAGGGACAAAGAGAAGGGCTAGGGAGTGTAGTGGTAAAACCTCCACCACATTGAACAGGGGACAAAGGGAAGGGCTAGGGAGTGTAGTGGTAAAGCCTCCACCACATTGAACAGGGACAAAGGGAAG
>NC_048566.1:96000294-96012794 GCF_013265735.2 Oncorhynchus mykiss
TGTAGGTTGTGTTTCTTTGGAATAACACGCTCTCTCTCTCTCTCTCTCTCTCTCTCTCTATCTCTCTCTCTCTCTCTCTCTCTCTCTCTCTCTCTCTCTCTCTCTCTCTCTCTCTCTCTCTCTCTCTCTCTCTCTCTCTCTCTCTCTCTCTCTCTCTCTCTGAGTTTTAACAGCTTTATTGGCATGGGAAACCTATGTTTACATTGCCATAGCAAGTGAAGTAGATAATAAACAAAAGTGAAATAAATAATACAAAATGAACAGTAAACACTCACAAAAGCCCCAAAAGAATAAAGACATTCCAAATGTCATATATTGCATATATATATATATATATATATATATATATAGTGTTGTAGTTAAAGTAGAAAAGGGAAAATAGATAAACATAAATAAGGGTTGTATTTACAATGGTGTTTGTTCTTCACTGGTTGCCATTATCTTGTGGCAACAGGTCACACATCTTGCTGCTGTGATGTCACACTGTGGTATTTCACCCAATAGATATGTGAATTTATCAAAATTGTTCCCACCTCATTTTGTCTCTCTCTCTCTCTCTCTCTCTCTCTCTCTCTCTCTCTCTCTCTCTCTCTCTCTCTCTCTCTCTCTCTCTCCTCCAGGACGGTGAGTAAGAGGGGGACGTGACTGAAGGACAGACTGATGATGGTTTGGTCTGTGTGGTCGTCTCATACAACTTGTATCGTCTTATCCAATCCCTGCCAAGGACTGTTATCTTCTTGACCAATCCCTGTCCATGACAGTTATCCTCTTGACCAATCACTGTCCAGGACTGTTATCCTCTCGACCAATACATTTTGAGGAGTTTTATCCTGGTATAAATCACAGAGGTGAGGCATCCTCTAATGGACTCACTGTTATCCCCTTCTTTATGACCATGACCTTCTACTTCTGAATCACACACACAGGCACACACGCACGCACACACACACACACACACACACGCACGCACGCACACACACACACACACACACACACACACACACACACACACACACACACACACACACACACACACACACACACACGCACACACACACACACATACACGCACATACCTAAACACACGTACGCAGGCACACACACATACGATTACACCTGCAGAACTGAGCGATTTCCACTAGATGGGCCAGCTATATCATAAACATTCCTGAAAACACAAATGTGCTTTTTGGTCTTCATTTCAAAGCTTATGTTTAGGCATCAGGGTTAATTAACAGTCAAGTCAAGGTTAGGGTTACTTTTAAAATTGTATGATTTTGTGGTTGTGCAAGCTGGTGACAAACTCTGCAGAGATTCATGACAATAAATGCCAGCCTGCCACAAATACACAAATAAATGACACAAATATGGGAATGTATGATTTTGATTGGCTGAAAACCGCCCACTGTTTGGAGGAAAATCTGAAATGGAGGAACATAGGATTTTTTTGTGATTTTTTAGTGAGTGCGACGGACTGAACAATTGGACTAAAGGAGTTACTGTATATTTTCTTCAACCGAGGATTTGGATTCCACAGTCTACCGTTGGATTCTACAGTCTACCGTTGGATTCTACAGTCTACCGTTGGATTCCACAGTCTACCGTTGGATTCCACAGTCAACCGTTGGATTCCACAGTCTACCGTTGGATTCCACAGTCGACCATTGGATTCCACAGTCTACCGTTGGATTCTACAGTCTACCGTTGGATTCCACAGTCTACCATTGGATTCCACAGTCTACCATTGGATTCCACAGGCTACCGTTGGATTCTACAGTCTACCGTTGGATTCCACAGTCTACCGTTGGATTCCACAGTCTACCGTTGGATTCCACAGTCTACCGTTGGATTCCACAGTCTACCATTGGATTCTAAAGGATTTTTAAATTCAGTTCCATTCAATTATTTTGACTTGATAGGCCGGCATTCAGTGAATTCAGACCCACTGTAGAGGAAGAATCTTTGTCTTGTTTTTTTGTGCAGCGGCCTCTGTAGTAGTGGCTGTGGCTTCTGCCACGCGTGGGAATAATACCGTGGGTTCAGGAACAGGAGATCCAGAGGCTCCGAGAGTTTATCTGTGATCCAGTCATCAGCGCTCCCACCATCACAAAAACAACGCTATAGAGATACAGACAGAGTTTATTTCACTTGCTTAGCCAATGTATATTTCCCATGCCAATAAAGCCCCATTGAATTGAATAGAGAGAGAGAGAGAGAGAGAGAGAGAGAGAGAGAGAGAGATATCCAGGTGTGTTCTCTTCCCTCCCTCTCTGCAGTACTTGGCATCCTCGTCGTGATATTCTATAGACACCCAAATATTCTAGTCATTAACGACTGGATGAAGCCCCCAGCCAATTAGCAGTCCTGTCCAATCCACCAGTCCAATAGTTGCTTGCGTTGCATTTAGTGGTTCATTGGTGGAAGAGAGGAGCATTGCTGGTGGCAGGACAGAGAGGTGCTTCTCTGGCCTGGCAGCCTCCCTGGGTGCATAGCAGCCTCCCTGGAAGCATAGCAGCCTCCCTGGGTGCATAGCAGCCTCCCAGGGTGCATAGCAGCCTCCCTGGAAGCATAGCAGCCTTCCAGGAAGCATAGCAGCCTCCCTGGGCGTATAGCAGCCTTCCTGGGTGCATAGCAGCCTCCCTGGGTGCATAGCAGCCTCCCTGGGTGCATAGCAGCCTCCCTGGAAACATAGCAGCCTCCCTGGAAACATAGCAGCCTCCCTGAGTGCATAGCAGCCTCCCTGGAAACATAACAGCCTCCCTGAGTGCATAGCAGCCTCCCTGAGTGCATAGCAGCCTCCCTGGAAACATAGCAGCCTCCCTGGGTGCATAGCAGCCTCAGTGGAAGCATATAAGCCTCCCTGGGTGCATAGCAACCTCCCTGGGTGCATAGCAGCCTCACTGGAAGCATAGCAGCCTCCCTGGGTGCATAGCAGCCTCCCTGGGTACATAGCAGCCTCCCTGGGTGCATAGCAGCCTCCCTGGGCGCATAGCAGCCTTCCTGGGTGCATAGCAGCCTCCCTGGAAACATAGCAGCCTCCCTGGGTGCATAGCAGCCTCCCTGGAAACATAGCAGCCTCCCTGAGTGCATAGCAGCCTCCCTGGAAACATAGCAGCCTCCCTGGGTGCATAGCAGCCTCAGTGGAAGCATAGCAGCCTCCCTGGGTGCATAGCAGCCTCCCTGGAAGCATAGCAGCCTACCTGGGTGCATAGCAGCCTCCCTGGGTACATAGCAGCCTCCCTGGGTGCATAGCAGCCTCCCTGGGTGCATAGCAGCCTCCCTGGGTGCATAGCAGCCTCCCTGGAAGCATAGCAGCCTCCCTGGAAGCATAGCAGCCTCCCTGGGTGCATAGCAGCCTCCCTGGAATCATAGCAGCCTCCCTGGAAGCATAGCAGCCTCCCTGGGTGCATAACAGCCTCCCTGGAAGCATAGCAACCTCCCTGGGTGGGTGAAGAGGAGAGGAGCAGTGTTAGTAGAAGATCCTTGTTCTCAGGACGATAGCTCAGAGCGTCTTGATTGGTAGGCTTAGAGAGGATCCTTCTTCTGTGGTGGTCTCATGGTGACATTATACCTGAATCGGATGCCTGTCTGTGTGGGTCTAGCTGGGGAGCTCCCTGACTACGGAGCCTTGCTGGGGCTCAGATAGAGCTGGAGAGAAGGGTGAGTAAACTCTGGGACTGGGGCTGCATGATGTTGTCAGCTCTCTGGACTGTATTGCTACTACTAACCCTCATCTTTCATGTAGACCAGCTACAGCATTGTAGAATTAAATCCATTTAGATTTGTTAAAAAGTTAGACTGTTCCAGCATTGGTGGGAATTTTGATTTGGAACTGTATACGAACAGTACCCAAAGAAAGAACAGACATGTCAATGTATTATAGAATGTTCAACGCGGACAACATTGTCAATAAATCAATGCATAATGACGCCCTCTGATTAGAATTCACATAACAACTCAATGTGATAATGAAAATTACCCAATAATGTTGTATATTAACCTACTGTTCATTGGTGTATTACACCCACCAGCAGCCCCCGTTAAAGCCCTGGAGGTCACCCTCATAGAAATAGGAATTAGAATACTAGAAGGGACATGAACCTTCTTATGATGGGATAAAAGGTCAGACATTTTGGTCCGGGAGTTGGTCGACCATGATTTGCCAGTGCTGTGATAAGATACTGTGTAAAACACTGAATGTGAAGAATATCCCTACATGGTATGTTTGTTAGATAGCTAGCCAGTTAGTTTTTATTAAAGGGATGATCCCATACATTTTTCAAATTAACTGCCAATATGCCAACATTCCATTCAAAGAGTCAATACACGGGCTCTAATCTGTAGATAGACTTAGACAAGTTGTAAACGCAACAAGTGCTAATATTGTATCATATACTGGCTCCTGAGTGGTGCAGCCGTCAAAGGCACTTCATCTCAGTGCTAGATGCGTCACTACAGACCCTGGTTCGATCCCTGACTGGCTCAGCGTTTGGCCGGGATAGGCACGTCATTGTAAATAAGAATTTGTTCTTAACTGACTTACCTAGTAAATATTGTATCAGTATAATAGTACTTTCAGCTTTATAATGTTACATGTTTTACATTTATGGTCTGTTTACATACACTACATGACCAAAAGTATCTGTACAAAATGCTTGTCGAATATCTCAGTCCTAAATCTATAACAGTCTCCATGTTTCTGGAAAGGCTTTCCACTAGATGTTTGCTGGAACATTGCTGCAGGGACTTGCTTCCATTCAGCCACAAGAGCATTAGTGAGATCGGGCACTGATGTTAGTTCCTGTTCATCCCAAAGGTGTTCGATGGGGTTAAGGTCAGGGCTCTGTGCAGGCCAGTCAAGTTCTTCCACACAGATCTCGACAAATCATTTCTGTTTGGACCTTGCATTGTCATGCTTAAACAGGAAAGGGCCTTCCCGAAACTGTTGCCACAAAGTCGGAACCACAGAATTGTCTAAAATGTCATTGTCTGCTGCAGTGTTAAGATTTCCCTTTACTGGAACTAAGGGGCCTAGCCCGAACACTGAAAAACAGCCCCAGACCATTATTCCTCCTCCACGAAACGTTACAGTTGGCAATATGCATTCGGACAGATAGCGTCCTCCTGGCATCCGCCAAACCCAGATTCGTCCGTCGGACTGCCAGATGGTGAAACGTGATTCATCACTCCAGAGAATTAGTTTCCACTGCCACAGAGTCTAATGGCGGCGAGCTTTATATCACTCCAGCCGACACTTGGGAAGGCGCATGGTGATCTAGGCTTGTGTGTGGCTCCTCGGCCATGGAAACCCATTTCATGAAGCTCCCGACGAACAGTTCTTGAGCTGACGTTGCTTCCAGAGGCAGTTTGGAACTCGGTAAAGAATGCTCTAACCGAGGCCAATTTTTATGTGCTAGACGCTTCAACACTCTGCGGTCCCATTCTGAGCTTGTGTGGCCTACCACTTCGCAGCTGAGCCGTTGTTGCTCCTAGACGTTTCCACTTCACGATGACAGCACTTACAGTTGACCTGGGCAGCTCTAGCAGGGCAATTTTTTTTGACAAACTACTTGTTGGAAAGGTGGCATCCTATGACAGTGCAACGTTGAAAGTCACTAAGCTCTTCAGTAAGGCCATTCTACTGCCAATTTTTGTCTATGGAGATTGCATGGCTGTGTGCTCGATTGTATACACCTGTCAGCAACGTGTGTGGCTGAAATAGCCGAAGTCACTAATCTGAAGGGGTGTCCACAAACTTTTGTATATAGTGTATATTTTAGAGGCCATTTTTTACAGAAAATTGGTATTAAACCTTACATTTTTCAAATTTAAAATTTGTCATTCAGCAGATGCTCTTATCCAGAGCGACTTAGTTAGTGTATTCATCTTAAGATATCTAGATGGGACAACCCATATATTACAGATATGAAAGTACATTTTCTTCAATAAAGTAGCTGTCAGTCAGAGCTAAAAGGGGAAGAGGCAGTCAGTTATTTATATAATTTTTATATTTATGATTACATGACTATTTTATGTTGACAATAATTATATTACATATAATTCTCAGACTGCCGTAAGCCACTGCTATTGCTATTACCAGTTCCCCTGCTGCTGCTATTGTGAAGTCTCTGAAAATAAATGAGCTTTTTCTGCCTGGTGCTCCAGGCTTTATCTTTCAGAACCTGAAGTCGGATTGAGCCTGAAGCAGCAGAAAAAAACTTGTTTGAAGGAAAATCACTATTATGTCCACATCCTTCAAATTTCACCCTATTCCCTGTGTAGTGCATTACCCCATAGGGGTGTCACAATCTAGACGGCCTTGACATCAGTAGAATAGACTGTAGTTGCTTGCCAATGTGGTCCTCTGTAGCTCAGTTGGTAGAGCACGGGTGCTCTGTAGCTCAGTTGGTAGAGCATGGTCCTCTGTAGCTCAGTTGGTAGAGCATGGTCCTCTGTAGCTCAGTTGGTAGAGCATGGTCCTCTGTAGCTCAGTTGGTAGAGCATGGTCCTCTGTAGCTCAGTTGGTAGAGCATGGTCCTCTGTAGCTCAGTCGGTAGAGCATGGTCCTCTGTAGCTCAGTTGGTAGAGCACGGGTCCTCTGTAGCTCAGTTGGTAGAGCATGGTCCTCTGTAGAGCAGTTGGTAGCGCACGGGTCCTCTGTAGCTCAGTTGGTAGAGCACGGGTCCTCTGTAGCTCAATTGGTAGAGCACGGGTCCTCTGTAGCTCAGTTGGTAGAGCATTTAAAAAATATATATTCTACCTTTCTTTAACTAGGCAAGTCAGTTAAGAAAAAATTCTTATTTTCAATGACGGCCTAGGAACAGTGGGTTAACTGCCTGTTCAGGGGTAGAACGACAGATTTGTACCTTGTCAGCTCGGGGATTTAGAACTTGCAACCTTCTGGTTACTAGTCTAACGCTCTCACCACTAGGCTACCCTGCGCCCCGAGCATGGTGCTTGCGATGCCTGGCCAGTTGATTCTCTTCCCGGGACTATGTTAAACATATGCGCATGGGCTCCCGAGTGGTATAGCGGTCTAAGGCACTGCATCTCAGTGCTAGAGGTGTCACTACAGACCCTGGTTCGATTCCAGGCTGTATCACCACTGGCTGTGATTGGGAGCCCCATAGGGCGGCACACAATTGGCCCAGCGTCGTCCAGGTTGGGCCAGGGTAGGCCGTCATTGTAAATACAAATGTGTTCTTAACTGACATGCCAAGTTAACTAAAGGTTAAATACCACACTGGCCCATGTTGAGTCCAATGCTTCCCACAGTTGTGTCAAGTTGACTGGATGTCCTTTGGGTGGTGGACCATTCTTGATACACACGGGAAAATGTTGAGCGTGAAAAACCCAGCAGAGATGCAGTTCTTGACACAAACCGGTGCGCCTGGCACCAACTACCGTACCCCATTCAAAGGCACCTAAATATTTTGTCTTCAAATCATTCACCCTCTGAACGGCACACATACACAATCCATGTCTCCATTGTCTCAATGCTTAAAAATATATATTTAGAGTCGATTGCCTCACTGGTGCGTCAATCTAATTAACATAATACAAAAATCCCCATCAATCGGCGGGTGAACCGCGACAGAGCGGGAGACATCCCCGATATATCGGTCTTCACATCAAAATGTCTACAGCGTTTGAAGTTATTTTTGTGCCTACCCCAAAAAAACAAAGGGTTAAGGGTTAAGGGTTAAGGGTTAAGTATGTTGAAAAAATACAAAACAATATTTCCTGAACTTCCTTATGTCTTCTAGATATAGGACAGCTACTTCAAAACTTCATTCCTTACGAGATATTATTTATTTTTTGCCATTCCTGAATCTATTATTCAATGCGTTTCTCTGGGCTATAGTAGTAAAGGCCAAATTCAATATTTTATCAAATAATAATAATATATATTTTTAAATGTATACCTTAAGGGGTCCTAACATTCCAAAACAAGTAGAAAAATGACCCATAGTACGAACGTCTTAAAACAATTAAATATGTCAGCTTAGAGCCTCCGCCTCCCCATACCAATGGCTAACCCGTCTCCTCCCCTTCATCTACACTTATGAAGTGGATATATCAAGTGACATCAATAAGGGATCTGAACTTTCACCTGGATTGACCTGGTCAGTCTGTCATGGTAAGAGCAGGTGTTCCTAATGTTTTGTGTACTCAGTGTATTTCATTATCAATGCTCTGCACAAACTATAACTATATTCTGCTTTTAACATTTCTGGCACGCTCTCAGCATTTTTGTTTTTTCATTTAAACCCAGAAAATGTTTCCTTATTATTTGATTTCACTCATAAAATGATTTATTCATTCTATGTCATAGAATCTGATGTCCCAGTTGCAAGGAAGCAGTGTTTGAGATTCAGATGAGCTTCTGTAAGGTGTACCTTCTAACCAAACCCCTTACTGTCTCCTCCTCTCCTCACAAACACTCCCTCTTTCACTTTCTTTCTCCTTCTCTATATCCCACTCATTCTCTTCTTCCCCTTTCCTCTCTCTCTCTCTCTCTCTCTCTCTCTCTCTCTCTCTCTCTCTCTCTCTCTCTCTCTCTCTCCTTCTCTCTCTCTATCCCTCTCTCTCCCCCTCTCCCCCCCCCCCCTCTACAGGATAATGCATATCCTTCCCCCTCTGGAGAGAGAAGAAGGCACCATGAGCAACGTCACCGTCACCGACAACGCAGCCGAGCCCATCAGCAGAACCAGTGCTCCAGCCACGCCCTACCCATACCCCTACCCCATCTCCTTCCAGGTACACCTACAGTGTATGTCTGTCTGAAGTAGGTCATGTGATATGTGCTGTATTTACCTGATATCTGGATAGTTTACCAGATTACACACCTGGAATAAAATCATGATAGTTGGAGAAATGTTTATTTAAAAAAGATTTTTAACAGTAATTCCTGTATTGTTGCCAGACAAATTCCTATACGGGACTATGAAGTATTCATTCATTCATTCACTCAGGTGTCCCTGACCGGCTTCCTGATGCTGGAGATCGTGCTGGGCCTGAGCTCCAACCTCACCGTGCTGGCCCTGTACTGCATGAAGTCCAACCTGATCTCCTCGGTCTCCAACATCGTCACCATGAACCTTCACGTCCTGGATGTGTTAGTGTGTGTCTGCTGCATCCCACTGACCATGGTGGTGTTGTTGTTGTCTCTGGAGGGGGATACAGCCTTGGTTTGTTGCTTCCACGAGGCCTGTGTGTCGTTCGCTAGTGTCGGCACCGCAGCCAACGTACTCGCCATTACCCTGGACCGGTACGACATCTCTGTGAAACCGGCGAATAGAGTCCTAACGATGGGCCGAGCCCTGGCTCTGCTGGCCACCATTTGGGTGCTGTCGTTCCTCAGTTTCCTGGTGCCTTTCATGGAGGTGGGGTTCTTCGCCCCAGGCCAGTCAGAGCTGAACCAGACTCAAGCGGATGTAGTCACAGTGGCCCACACCAACCAATACTACACAGAGTTAGGACTCTACTATCACCTACTGGTCCAGATCCCCATCTTCTTCTTCACTGCTGTTGTGATGCTCGTCACTTATTCCAAGATCCTCCAGGCGCTCAACATCCGCATTGGGACACGCTTTCACACAGCGTCGCAGAAGAAGAAGGCCAGGAGGAAAAAAGGTCCCTCCATGACGGCTATGACGTCACAGGCCACGGACGGGGCCATGGACCCATCCGAGCCCAGCGGCCGTGCTCTACCCCCGATGGGCATGCGGACCTCCGTCTCCCTCATCATTGCGTTGAGACGAGCGGTTAAACGCCACCGGGAGCGACGAGAACGCCAGAAACGAGTCTTCAGGATGTCGCTGCTCATCGTGTCGACCTTCCTGCTCTGCTGGACTCCCATAACCGCCCTCAACACGGTCATCTTGACCGTAGGCCCCAGCGACTTCACGGTCAAGCTGCGGTTGGGCTTCCTGGTCATGGCATACGGGACGACCATCTTCCATCCGCTTCTCTACGCTTTCACCAGGCAGAAGTTCCAGAAGGTTTGCCCACCCACTTCTGCCACATACACAAACAAAAGCACATACACGCACGCACACATGCACACACACACACACACGCACACTCCACACCACAGCCCAGATTACAGCCTGTTGACGATGCTTTCAGTGTGTAGTGTGTGCATTTTGTCGTGTTTTTATTGTGTATTTGTTTGGTGTAGATATTGTTTATCTATTGCATGGTGCCAATAGATTAATAAATGAATATCTTATCTGATCTTCTGGTATCTTATCTTAATCTTCTGTTATCGTGTCTTATGTTATCTTCTGTTATCTTATCTGATACTATCTTATCTTCTGTTATCTTATATTATGCTGTCTTATCATCTGTTATCTTATCATATCTTATCTTCTGTTGTCTATCCTATCTTCAGTTGTCTTATCTTCAGTTGTCTTATCTTCTGTTGTCTTATCTTCTGTTATCTTATCTCCTGTTATCTTATCATCTGTTGTCTTATCTTATGTTATCTTATCTTCTGTTGTCTCATCTTCTGTTATCTTATCCTCTGTTATCTTATCTCCTGTTATCTTATCATCTGTTGTCTTATCTTCTGTTATCTTATCTTCTGTTATCTTATCTTCTGTTATATTATCATATGTTGTCTTATCTTCTGTTATCTTATCATCTGTTGTCTTATCTTATGTTATATTATCTGATCTTATGTTATCTGATCTTAAGGCTCTGAAGAGTAAGATGAAGAAGAGGGTGGTGAGCATCATAGAGGCTGACCCGCTGCCCAACAACGCGGTCATACGTAACTCCTGGATTGACCCCAAAAGGAACAAGAAGGTCACCATCAACGAGGATGCCGAGGCCAGGCAAAAATGTCTGCAGTCTTCAGAGGATGCTGTGGAATGACAGTGAATACTTAGAGACCTTGTCCAGAGGTCCGGATCTCAGGGTTTTGTCTGCAGAGGAAAGTCTTGGGCGGGCCGCATCATTTTCTTTTCAGACCGCCTATGTCCAATCATTTTCGGGATGTGAAAACGTTTTCAGTGTAAACTTAAAATAGCTTTAACCAGATATAAAGTATGTTGAAAAGATAATACACCTATATATTTTTTAACTAAGATTTTATTTGACAACTAACAAACACCGAAATAAAAGCTAGACAGTCAGGGAGAATTTAAAGTTCCAAAAAATGATGCATTCAGGAGTATTTTTGTCATGGCATGAGGCCCCCATTTATTTGTTATGACGTTCGAGTCCCTCAGATAGCATAAACCAAGGCAGAATGTGTAGAATTGCAAGAAATTACATTTTATCTCTGTCAAAATGCATAAAATGGACATGCCCCCCCCACCATGCATGCCCATCACCTAAGTCCCGTTTTGATCCAGGAAAAAAAAACGGGATCTCTTGGTGTAATGGCTAAGGTGTTGGGTTGACAGTCGCTGGACCCAGGTTTAAGTCCCGGACAACGAGACCAGACAGAAATGTCTTCAGAGGATCCTGTGGAATGAAATCCTAGAATCTAGTCATTCTATATCTGTTGAATGAATTCTAGTCATTCTCTTTCTGTTGAATGAATGAACTACTTTAGGGCAAGACAACACAATAAGGAACGTTGACAGTGTGCAACAGATCACCTGAAGGGTGTCGAACGGATGGTGGTGATTCAACATGTAGGATTGTCGGAAAACTGAAAACGAGGGCTGACGTTCTGTTGTCAGAGGAGAAAGGAAGGCCAAACGCTGCTTTCAGCCATTCATCGGCACGGTCTGTTTTGTCCTTGAGTGCAATCTTTAAAACTCAAAGCAGAGGAGGCTGGTGGTGGGAGAAATTGGAGGACAGGTTCATTGTAATGGCTGACGTTGAAAAAAAATGGAAAGCTATCAAACACATCAAACAAAATGACACCAGCCGCCACTGACTCTAAGAAAGGACTAATTATTAGGTTTCATCAGGTTGGGATAAAAACGAGGGAAACACATTCCACAACAGCAATGTAAATATACAGGTAGCTGCCAAGATAAAGGAAACCCCAACATAAAGTGTCTTAATAATAGGTTGTTGGGGCACCACGAGCCAGAACAGCTTCAATGCTCCTTGGCACCGATTCTACAGGAGTCTAAAACTCCATTGGAAGGATGCAACACCGTTCCTCCACAAGAAATGCCATAGTTCGGTGTCTTGTTGACGGGGGTGGAAAATGAGGAGCCGCTCCAGAATGTTCAGTTGGGTTGAAATCTGGGGACTGAAGTGAACACGAGCACACACACACACACACACACACACACACACACACACACACACACACACACACACACACACACACACACACACACACACACACACAAACCCTTTAAATCCCTTATGCTCCTTTGAGACCCCTCTCTTTCAGAGTCACTAAGTGAGACTAACTAACTAACTAACTAACTAACTAACTAACTGAGATCTCTTCGTCCCTGGTGGCCGAAATAACAGTCAACTCTGCATTTCAATCAGGAACCACACCTGTGTGGAAGAACCTGGTT